>NW_026526710.1:24495201-24720201 GCF_024362965.1 Panthera pardus | reverse complement strand
TTCTTGTCCCTGATCCCCTTATCTGTGGCAAATAAAGTTTCCTTTGGGTGACAGCATCTGCTGAAGCCTCTGCCTGTACCTCACCAAGGAGTGAACTCAAAGTAGCTCCAACACTTCTAAGTAATATATTTCATCCCTTAACTTGGAAACCTGCCTTCTTCTCTCTACTCTCTACCTGTGGTTTTAGTGACATTTAAGTCTATTAATAAGAAATTTCAGACAAATATTAAGTAACAGTTTTCTTAAAATTATCTTTGCTCATTTTCACCCTTTATATCAAAGTAAGTTAGAAAAAAATGAAATAATTTTAAAGGTATCTGTTGTTAAGGGAGGTCTCCTTTTATTGTTATTAGTTTAGACTTAACAATATTTTTCATGAAAATTTCTGGGTAGCTGAAGTAATATCCACATGAGACTTATTTTGTATCAACTTCTCCAACCTGGAAGTGAAAATAAATGATAAATGAACACAAAACCAGCCCAGAATCCCTGGTGGCCTCGTTCCCACGTTCACACCACAAATCATGTCAGTGGAAAGAGAAGTCAGTTCCCGAAAAGGCTGGGGTGACAGAAGGGGAAAGCTAGCCATGGGTCTGAACCACCATCACTCGAAAAAGCCCCTGAGAGTGAAGACACAGGACAGCAAGTGGAGAGACCCAAGCCCTGACCCCAGGACGGGCATCCAGGGCGAGCAATAGTGAAACGGGAGGTCTCAGATGCAGAGTTGTGGGCAGATGGGAGAGAAAGCCAAGTCAGGAGGGATGCTCTGGAAACATCTCACTAAGGAAAAAGAGTGGGGAGGAGACATGTAGAGTCTGCCGGGCATGAGGGAATGGGAAAAAGAGAAAGGCCACAGAGCCCACACCCCACCACAAGGAAAGGAAAAATGTATGAGACAAAATCTTGAAATATGGACCGTAACACATAATATTATTCTTCATAATAATAAACAACACCGGCTAAACTATTGAACAAAATTGCAGTATGCAGAAATCTACAAAATAAAAAATGACAATGTGGGAAAATAGCCATCGGAAAATAAACTTTTTAAAAAAGAATCTGTGATTACACACCATCATGGAAAATAATTATGTTATTTCGACAGCCTCTATTAAAATTGCAGCCATCTAGATAGATCCGCGTGTCCTCGGCACACGATGAACCCGTCTCTAGAGGAAACGATGAAACATTCCCTGTATTTATATACGGTGCCCGTGATGTCCCTACAACAATGCACACGCTGATGCCACTGAATGGTGTGCTTCCGGGGGCACGTGGTCTGTGATTCGGCACCTGTGAAATGTGCACAACAGGAAAATCACTGCAGACAGAAAGGAATTTTCGGCTCCAAAGGGCTGATGCAGGGGGGCCATGGACTCACTGCTCGGGGGTCAGGGATTTTTTCTGCAGGTGATGGAAATGTCGTCAATTTGATCCTGATGATGTTTGCCAAACTCAGGAAACATACTACGGACCACTGAATCGTACCATTTAAATGACTGCACTTTATGCCTGTAAATTATCTTAAGAGATTTGTCTTATTTTTAGAAGAAAACAACAGGAGGGGAAGATACTGTCACTGACTCTTCATAGTTGTTCTGTGCTCAGAGAGTCAGACCCTCAGACCCTCCGGGGTGTCCACGGTCTCCCTGTTTATTTGTCACTGGCAGTGACCATGGGAAACAGGGGCACGTTGCTGTATCATTTGCCCACGGGCTTAGAGCACTGTGTCAGTAATGACCAGCCTCGTCCTCAGGCCGCAGGCCCGAGATGATCAGAGAGGCCCTGTTCTCGAGAACCCAGCTGGGATCCCGGAGGGCCTAGTGTTTCTGAGCATCTCAGCTTTGGGGACACGGTGGGGAATCTGTGGGTACCAACCCACATAATACGACCCAACATTGTTGCTGATTCCAGTGCATGTGAGGGTGACCTTCTAGCCCACAGACCCTGATAAAGAGGCTTCCTGTGTCAACACAGACAGTGCCCAGGACCCAGCAACACAGCAGTGGAGACACAGGTCAGTATCAGGTTATTACTCACAGTGTGTTCTCAAAATGGGGGAAACAAGCAACTTAGGGGTCCCCAGAAGCAATTCTTCTGCTTTCCACAGCCAGTAACCTGAGCAGAGAGCAAGGAAGGTGAGGAGAGGAGGGGTCCAGGCCAGGGTGGAGGCATCCCAGGCTGTGCTTCTGAGCCCTCAAGGGAGAGACCTGCACAAAGCCTCTCTTATCCTCTCCCTTCCTGGAAGAGAGAGAGGAAGCCTTCATGCAAATCTCTCCCTCCCCTGGGACTGAATGTGGTGACAGCTGAGTGTGGGGTGGGTGGGACTAGGGAAACTCCTCTAGGCACAATTTTGTAGAGGGCACAAGGCAGGGCTCCAGGCCTGGGTTCTCAGCTGGGACCCCTCCCCACACAGACACCATTCAGGCACAGGCCCACAGCGCCCCCTGCTGTCTCAGTGTCCAGCCACACCCATGACTGGAAGGGACATCCTGGAGCTGTGAGAGAGAGACCAGGGCACTAAGGACTTCAGTTAGCCTGGCATACTGTCCACCCACACAGGGCCAGATCTTCTCCTCCCTCAGGGCTTCTTCCTGTGCTGCAGGTGCCACCACACCTCAGTCCTTGCTGCAGACACAGGGCCTCCTCAGCATGAATCACCCTGGGCTCCTCCCACTGCTTAGAGACTTGTGTTGTTGGGGCCAAGACTCATCGACCGCTGGGGGATGATGTTTCCGCCCAGTGAGTCAAGATTGGAGAGCATGCACGCCCCTCAACAGCCTTTTTCGGAAGCCCTGAGGGGACAGCCCAGTTTTCTCATTTCACTTCCCATTCTGGCGGGCCAGTCCCCATTACCTCTGCACTGAACTGGATGAGGTAGATCAATGACGGTGCATGGCTATAGATCACGTGAGTATATTCTATCTCTCTATCATCTATCAAACTTTGCATTTTCTACATTACCTATAATTGGTATGGTATCAGTCCTCAAACAGACACATTTATCAATGGTACAGATTCAAAAGGCCAGAAATAGGGTGGCTCAGTCGGTTGGGTGTCAGACTCTTGATTTCAGTTCGGGTCATGATCTCCACTTCTGTGATTGAGCCCTGAGCCGGGTTCTGAGCCTGCTTGGGATTCTCTGTCCCTCTCTCTCTGCTCCTTCCTCTCTCTCTCTCTCTCTCTCTCAAAATAAATAAATAAACCTAAGAATACCCAAATAATATAAATAAAAAGATCAGAAATAAGTGCAAGTTCCCCTTGACAAGCACAGAGAATGTAGACTGAAAATGAGGCCTTTCCTCAGTCTCTAGAGGAGAGCACACATGGATTTTGCAGGGAATTCAGACAAGAATAAGCATGAATCATATAGCAGATGCCTCATAGGAGGTCCTCAGTTCTCACGGATGTTCCCTGACACACTTTGGGAAAGAAAGCTGGAGTTTCTGGACCCCCTGCTGCGGGCACACGGATCCTCGTGCCATGGGCTGCAGTGTGCACCCACGTGGTCATTCCGGGGTAAAAAGCACAGCCTAACGACGATCCCACCTGGGTCCGGCCACATCTGCAAAGAGCCCCATGGGAGCTGCCCTCTGCCCTCTGCTGCTTCCTGCATTGGCATGGGTTCCTGGGGCCTGGCTCCTCTGCCATTCCAGATTACCCATTACCCTGTTGGGTGCTCAGGATGATGAAAAAGCTCTGGAAATGGATAGTTGTGGTGGTTACAAAACATTGTGAGTATACTCAGTATCTCTGAATTGCACAACACAGAGTGATTAAAATAATAAATTTTGTTATGTTTATTTTCATCACTATAAATTAACAGTTCAAAATCAAAATTTATGTAAGACGCTGGACTTATACAAATATCCTTCTTGTCCTGGTATGTGTTACCCTATTCTAACTCATCGACATCAGTAAAACTGTACAGTAATTTTTAACATTATATTTCCTGTAGATTCCACATATAAATGAGATCATATAGCATTTGTCTTTCTCTGTAGGGCTGATTTCTCCTAGGGTAACATCTGGCAGGTTCGTCCATGTTGTCACAAATGGAAGAACTTCCTTCTGGAAAGACACAGGGCTGGACTTCTTTGTGCACAGATAGGGGACATCCTGCCCTGCCGCTCCACAGCCTCCCTGCTTCTTGGATCACTGATGAGCCCTGATGTCACAGGAGAAGAGAGGAGGACAGAGTCAGGGCCTGGGAGTTCAGGAAACCAACCACAGGGGTACCCAAAGTGCCTGATGGTGTCAGCTTTGGTAAATTCACATCTGTAGGATCTACTTCCCACCTTCCCAAGAGCAGACCCAGCATTTTGTAGCAATGAAGGAGTGCTGCATTTTACCTTCACAAGCACTACTGAGAGTTTTGCTGACACCTAAAGTTTCTCCCCTGGCTAACCCCCCTCCCCTGATGTCACGATTTAAGGGGAAAGTAGCTGGCCTGGTTGCCCAGCCAGCTCTGTGCCTGCTATTTTTTCTGTTGTGAGTCTTCCCTCGGCACCAATCTTATTTAGTACATCCTACCTGGAACACACAGCTATTCAGCCAGCTCTGAGCACAGGAACCTGGAGGGAAGGGAGCCTCTGCCCCAACCCCTGGAGGAACAGACTCCACATTCTGGAAGACTGTCCACCTGCTGCGATGGTCCAGACTCTGATCAGAAAACTAAGACAGTGGATGTGCCTTTGTAAAGAGAAAAAGGGCCAGCTCAACACTTTCTGAGTTTTACACTTCAACCACCAGACAAAATGTCTGCATTGTTTGTCATGGGTTTCTTTGTTGCCTGTTTGTTTGTTGGCTTGTTTGTTTTCCTGACAGTACAAAGAGGTTGAATAGGACACTGAGATGAGGAAGGGTATTGTGACCTAGAAGCTACTTCCAAAGACAGTCGGTGTGCATTCAGGTTATTTTCAACTGGAAGAGAGTCAGAGTGCAGGGATGTGAGCAGGCTGAGATATTTGTCCCACTTCCCCATGAGTTCGTGTCACTGTGACCAGCACTACTGTGCCAGATTGCACAGTAATAGTCAGCCTCGTCCTCAGGCTGCAGCCCAGAGATGAGCAGAAGCCCTGCATTGGCCGAGGCATCTTTGGATCCAGAGAAGTGGCTGGGGACCCCAGGTCCCAACTGTGTTGGGTCCCAACTACTACTGGAGTAGTAGTACAGGAGATACCGGGGAGGGCTCCCTGGATTCTGTTGGTACCAGTATATGTAGTAGCCTCCAATACTGATGTCCCCGCTCAGGGTCCAGGTGAGTCTGGCTGTGGCTCCCAGAGATGCAGAGAGGGAGGCTGGCTGAGTCACAACAGGCTGGGACAGGGAACCTGCAAACACAGACACAGCAGAAGGAAGACAAGGGACAGGGTACATGAGATTAGGGAGCTGAGCCACAGGGATTTGACTCTGGCTGCGGGCCCACCCTGGTGCCCTGGATCCTGTCCCTACCTGTGCAGTGACAGAGGAGCACGAGGAGGATGGGGATCCAAGCCATGGTGACACACAGAGACGCCCTTCTTAGGCCACAGAGCTGGGGCTGGATTGCCCCTGGCCTGTCTTATCCCCTGTCCACAGGGTCACAGAGGAGGGGCTGCTCATGCAAATTAGACCCACCCCTCCCTCTTCTCCATGTGCACACACAGGGTCTGTGGTCTTGGACTGGAGACTTCCTGATGCACTGCGTTCCCCCTGGGTGGGCCTGGAGGCAGCAGCTGTGGGGACCACACAGGCCCAGGTCCAGGGACTCCTTCAGGTCCTGACCGGACACACCTGCCCTGGCCCCACTGGAGGCAAGGGGCCCAGTCCTTGCTTTCTGTCAGTGGAAGACTGCCCAGCTGGATGCCCCTGTCCTGCAGAAAACCCCAGACACAGTGTCACAGTGCCCCCTGCTGGTCTCTGGGTGAACCTCTCCTTTCCCACCGCTGGCTTCCCTGATGCCTGTGTTTCTGTAACCTGAGAAGGACCCTCCTGGGAAAGAGAAAGGTCCTGCTGTGCAGGAATTTGTTCTGCTCTCAGTATAAGAGGGGTTTATATCCTTTTTCTAAAATCACTCATTTATATTGTGGGTCTAATCTTCCAGGTAGGAAAGGTCAACATGATGCCCAGTGAAACCCTTTGAGGGGTCTCTACTTAGGCACTCAGAACCATAATACTCATAAAATTACCAAAAGACAGAGCTTCTAAGGCAAAAGGATTTGGGGCTGACCACTCTCTGCAGTGGGAACAGCTACAGTCCCCTCAATTTGTGTCCAGATGTTGTGTATAGAGCAGTCATTCATTCAACTTCCCGTGACGAGATGAATGAATTTCTAGTACCCCAGGCCACCTGGACCCCGAAGATTCTGTCAAAGCTATCTCATCTGAGTGATGGAGAGGTGGAGAAAAGTCAGGCTTTGTCCTTGAGATCACAGCCCCTGTGGCCCTGGTTTGGGACACAAGACTTTCCTTCAGAGTGCAGCCTGGATAGAGGTACCACTGCAGTGACTGAGGGAGTGACAGCCCACCCCTGACAGCACAGGGGGTTTGTGTCTGTTGTCCCCATGAGGCTTGAGCTCCGTGAGAGCAGCACTGAGGCTATGTCACAAAATCAGTGTCCTGACCAAGCGCTGAGTGGAGCCCGTAGATGGTTGGGAGATGAGCTGTCCACAGGGATAGAGACTCTCCCGGGGATTCCTGTCCATCAGCCTCAGCCCAGGAGAGCAGGTGTTCAGGGCAGAGCACGTCAGTGAAGACTATGATTTATCGCAAAAGGCCACCTCTGTCAACTGTATATCTGGAGCTGCAACTGTGTCTCCCGTTGTCAGACATGGCATGTGGTACCTGGAAGGACACAAAGGGTGCCCCAAGGACATACAGACAGGGATACTGCCCATGTGCATGTGCGGTGTGCATGGGGAATCGGGACAAAGAGGTCTGAGCACAGCTGTGGTATGTAAGGTGGGATCTGTAAGGTGACCCAACCGATGTCCCTGCAGAAGGGGGATAGCCATGGGTCAGAGGTCAGAACATGTGCCAAGGCCCAAGAAACAGGGGAGCGTGGGGGCTGGTGACCCTGGTGAACATGTCTCCTGGAAGGAAGAGAGATGGACCAGCTGAACACATGAATTCAGCATCTCCAAATGGAACAGAAAGACCTGGAAAAATAAGTATCCATTTACTTAAACCTGAAATCTGTGTTTCCCCTTTGGGAAAGCACGTGAATGTACATATTGTCACAAAGGCCAAATAGATTCGTAATGATACTTCCCATGCACTTGCTAATTCTGCAGACCCGACCTTTTATCCTCACATTATTATGTCTTCCAATCCTGAGTGGTCCACAGGATTGTCAGCGGAAACCCAGCTCTTGTCTCTTCTGGGGCCAGTGACATGGTCTTCAGGTGATGAGTGAGGCCTGGGAGGTCAGGGTTGGGGTGTCGCTTCCCAACTGGCCTGAGCCAGTGTGCAACTCCAAGGCTGCACTTCCACGCTGAGCGGAAATAAACAGCCTCCCCCTCAGCCTGAAGACCGGGGATGTTCAGGGAAGCCAGGATGCTTGCCCTGCATCCAGAAACTCTGGAGACCCCAGAGGGCTAGATGTTTGTTCTTCCATTGAAATGAAGTTTGAGGACATGGCTCAGGTGTTGCTGAAGCCAAGCTTCTGCCTCATTGCCAGCAATGTTACTGTGTCCAGTATAAGAGAACTTGGCCATCGTTCTAGGACCTTGATCACAGACGGTGGCCGAGTCAGCCCTGCCTGGCTCACAGACACTCTAAAGGGACCCAGAGGAGTTTGAGCAGGGCAGGAGTCCACTGTGAATGAGAGTGAGGGTTTGGAGCAGAGCTGGCACATCTCCCACCCACCTTGGATGAGGCTGGCTCTCAGCTGTGTGGGGAGGGAGGGAGGAGAGGAGGAGAGGGGCCCAGGTCATGATGGACACGCAGACTCTGACCTCTAAAGCTCTGTTATGGAGACTGGGCTCCTGAAAGTCTTCTTGTATCCAGAAATTCCCATGTGGGTGGAGTTGCTGCACTCAGGTACGCCCTTGCTGTATGTCTGTCCAGCTCCCGTGCCCTGGAATTTCACCGGTGGAATGAGCCAGAGGAAGAAGAGAGGAGCTAACCTAAGGGCACAGGCAGCCTGGGTGGTGATGAGCCCCAGGTCCTATCAGGTGAGTATCCTCTAGCGAGCACACTGATGGCTGGCCCCCTGGTGGCCCTGACTTCTGTCCCTGATTGCTGGCCAAAACCACATGGATTATTCCATTCTATCCCACATACCTTCACACCCCAAAAACATCCTGTCCTCTGTGACAAAACTGGCACCCCAGTTAGAGGCCAGTTGTCTGGACCCTCGTTACTGAGCTGCTCCTGATGGCTGTCAGGTGCTGGGTCCACAGCTCTGGGCTCACCCGTGTGGTTCACACACGTGCCCACAGCACCCCTTTCTAGCCCCGTTACAGGTGACAAAGCATGTGAGACAATGTGAGTATCGCGCCTGGGGGAAGGGAAGGCCCTCTTGACTCCTGCCAGCTCCACGGCCCCCTCCTCAATATTGGGGGAGATCCCTCACCTCAGGGCCCATCACTAGGCGGCAACCTTCTCACCCCCACTCACCCTTCCATTCACTACAGCAGCCTCCCCAGATCCTGACCCTCCCTCATGGGTTTACATGAGTGGAGGACAGGGTGACCAGAGACCTGGCTCCTGAGGAATGATGTGTCCTGCGGCTGGCATAGCAGGCAGACAGAAGCCTGGACCAGCCACATCCCACGGCTTGGGAAGCCTGGGGCGCTCCTCCTCCCTCTGACCCCAGATTACTGAGCAGGGTCAGACCCCCGGGCCCTCCCTTGGATTCCTCTTCTGTCTACTGCTTGTGGGAATGGGGGAGTCCATCAACAAGGACCACAAGGGAAGGGATTGGAAAGAGGCAGCTCTGCCTTGTCAGAAAGACAGAGGTGGCTCCCTGGGACCCACCTCTCAGCACAGCTCTTCCAGCAGGACCCGATCCTGGACCCCTGACCTGAGGAGGAGGGGTCTGATGGGGACACAGTCAACAGTCTCTGCCTGGTCCCCTCCTCACGCTCCCCTCTGGCTCCTTGATCATCTATGCAGCACTGAGACATCATCACAGCACGTCAGATTCGGGGGTTTCCTGTCAGCCCCCCCTCCCCCAATGTTCCAGGTCCACCTCACTGCCTCACCCTTGTTCACTCTCCAGACATCTTATGTGTTGCTATTCATACTTCTTTGTCCTCTTTCTCTCCCAGGACATTTTCAGCAACATGAGGACGTAGATTGTCCCTAGTGCACTCACGCCGAGCCTAAGCCCAAGGGTCATGCCTGGCACATACTTGGTGTTCACCACAGGCTGTGCAGGGACGGATCTCTGTACAGTCGTCTATCCTTATCAGGAACACATGAAACCTGCCGGGGTCTGACCCAACGGGGACTCAATTCCCAGGACAGCCTGCCCCCAGGTGTGCAGTAAATCCTGCCCAATGGAAGAAAATGAGACAATGTTTTGCAGAGTAGGGCTGGGTTTCCGGGCACAATTTGAGAGAACAAGGACACTATTTCTAGACGAAATTCCCTAGCCTTGTCTAAGACTCCACTTTTAGAAGAAACGAAGAAAGAAGCAGCTGTGTCGGCCAAGGGGTGTGAGCTTCACAGGAAGTCCATTGCTGAGGGGACAGCAGGTTTGGGTCTCCCTTCCCCACAGGCCTGGAGCAGTGTGTGAGCTTTGAGACTGTGGTCCCACACTGAGCAGTAATAATCAGCCTCATCCCCAGGCTTGAGCCTAGAGATGCTCAGGGAGGCCACGTTCCCTGACCTGGAGCCTGAGAGTCTGGACGGGATCCCCGCAGGCCGAGCACTGCTACTATAGATGACAACGTTGGGGACACTGCCTGGGAGCTGCTGGTACCAGGACACACCTCCAGCCCCAACATTGCTGCTGCTTCCGGTGCAGGAGGTGGTAACAGTCTTATTCACAGGCTAGGACACTGCAGATGGCTGAGTCACCACCGACTGGGCCCAGGACTCTGCAAGTCAGAAGAGAGACACGGGACGAGAGAGAGGGGTCAGTGGACAGGGCCCATACATGGTTCCACAGTCCTCTCGTCTCCAGCCCCGATCCCAGCCTCTAGCCACCTGTGCAGTGAGCCAGCAGTGTGAGTAGGAGAGGAGCCCAGGCCATGGTGGAGACCCCTGCTCAGCAGTGTGTCCTCAATGTCCCTCAGCCAGGCTCCCAGAGTCTCTCTTATTGCCTCCAGCAGCCCAAGGGGAGGGAGAGACCCTTCATGCAAACCAGCCCCCTCCCCCTGGCTGGCCAGCCCCAGCCTGAACCCTGAAACTGACCCTTGTCTGGAAATCTCACCCCAGGAGGTGATGGAGCGAAAGCTGTGGGGCCTGACCTGGGGCTCCCCAAGGGCCTGTGAGCACCCAGAGGCTAAGCCACAGTGAGAACCAGAGCCAGGTGGATTGATTTCTTAATTTCTCTTTCTGCGGCTTCATTATCAGTGTATAGAAATGCAACAGAGTTCTGTACATTGATTTTGTATCCTGTGACTTTACTGAATTTATTTCTTGGTTCTGACAGTTTTTTGGTAGAATCTTTAGAATTTTATATATACAGGCATGCTGTTTGGAGAAGTTGGCTGCGTAGGAGGATGCTGGGCTCACCGTATCCTGCTGATCACTTAGATTCCACCCAAATCTGCTAAATAACCCATAAAACCACCAGAAGACTAGCAGAATGGACTCTCCAGAGTCAAGTGTACACAAGTGGTCCATGGAAGAGGGTAGGAAGGGTGGAGAGGTGGTGCACACTACACGGACTGGTGGGAGGGATCTGGGGCAGAGGGGGGGCAGTGCGCCGGGCAAGGCAGAGCCCCCAAGTGTGGCTTGCAAAAGCAGAGGGGCCAGATTCCATGAGTTCGGACAGCCAGAGGGACTTGACATCTGGAATTATAAAAGTCAACAGCCCTGCTCGGGGAGCGGGAGGGCAAAAGGTCACCGGGTGGGAGAGGTGTTGAGCTCCAGAAGACAGAGCTCAGCTCCCTGGGGAACAAGGGCGCTCTCCAGTGCCATCTCCCTCTCCCATCCCCGAGCCGAACTCCCAAAGGGAACCAGTTGCCATCACTGAACTTGCATGCACCGCACAAACACCCAACGCTGTGCTTCTGTAGATCCATCCCTTGGACGGGTCTGCCTGCTTCCCTCCTGGTGCTGCAGGACCCTTCCCACAGGGGACCACCGACAGCAAACTGAGCTGAGCCTGCCCCTCCCTCCCTGGTGCACCTTGCAGATCCACCCTGGCTAATACGCCAGATCCCATACAAGCAGCACTGCAAGCCTGGCAGTGTGCAAGTAGCCCAGACAGGGGCCACACCACTCCACAGCGAGTCCTGCCCCAGGCAGAGGGGAAGATAAGGTACACACCAGTCTGACTGTGATGCCAGCGGTTGACTAGGAACAGACATCAGGTGTGACTGCGGCCCCGCCCACCAACACAAGTTACTCCAGACTGTACAGGGGAAGTGCCCTACAGTTCTGTGCCACCCCACAGACTATCCAAAATGACAAAATGGAAGAATTCTCCTCAAAAGAAACTCCAGGAAGGAGCGGCAGCTAACGAATTGATCAAAAACAATTTAAGCAATATCACGGAACATGAATTTAAAATCATAGTCATAAAATTAATTGCAGGGCTTGAGAAAAGCAAAGAGGACAGCAGAGAATCTATTGCTACAGATACCTTGGGACTAAGAAACAGTCATGAGGAGCTAAAAAATGCTATAAATGAGGTGCAAAATAAAATGCAGGCGACCACAGCCCAGATTGAAGAGACAGAGGAGAGAATAGGTGAGCTAGAAGATAAAATTATGGAAAAAGAGGAAGCTGAGAAAAAGAGAGATAAAAAAAATCCAGGAGTATGAGGGGAGAATTAGAGAACTGAGTGATGCGATGAAACACAACAATACCCGTATAATAGGAATTCCAGAAGAGGAAGAGAGAGAGAAAGGGGCTGAAGGGGTACTTGAACAAAACATAGTTGAGAACTTCCCTGATCTGGGGAAGGAAAAAGGCATTGAAATCCAAGAGACACAGAGAACTCCCTTCAGACGTAACTTGAATCGATCTTCTGCACGACGTATCATAGTGAAACTGGCAAAATACAAGGATAAAGACAAAATTCTGAAAGCAGCTAGGGATAAACACGCTCTAACGTATAAAGGGAGACCAATAAGACTTGTGACGGATCTATCTACTGAACCTTGGCAGGCCAGAAAGGAATGGCAGGAAATCTTCAATGTGATGAACAGAAAAATTATACAGCTGAGAATCCTTTATCCAGCAAGTCTGTCATTCAGACTAGAAGGAGAGACAAAGGTCTTCCCAAACAAACAAAAGCTGAAGGAATTCATCACCACTAAACCAGCCCTACAAGAGATCCTAAAATTGAAATTGAAGAAGACACAAAGAAATCAAAAAACATTTATTTCGTGCTCATGGATTGGAAAAATAAATACTGTTAAAATGTCAATACTACCCAAAGCAATCTACAGATTCAATACAATCCTAATCAAAAACTGCACCAGCATTCTTTTCAAAGCTAGAATAATCCTAAAATTCATATGGAACTACAAAAGATCCTGAATAGCCAAAGTAATATTGAAGAAGAAAACCAAAGCAGGAGGCATCACAATCCCAGACTTTAGCCTCTACTACAAAGCTACACTCATCAAGACAGTATGGTATTGGTGTAAAAACAGACACATAGATCAATGGAATAGAATAGAGAACCCAGAATTGGACCCACAAATTTATGGCCAACTAATCTTTGACATAGCAGGAAAGAGTATTCAATGGAAAAAAGACAGTCTTTTTAGCAATGGTGTTGGGAGAACTGGACAGCAACATGCAGAAGAATGAAACTAGACCACTTTCTTACACCATACACCAAAATAAACTCAAAATGGATGAAAGACCTAAATGTGACACAGGAAACCATCAAAACCCTAGAGGAGAAAGCAGGCAACAACCTCTTTTACCTCAGCCGCAGCAATTTCTTGCTTAACGCATCTCCAAAGGAAACGGAATTAAAAGCAAAAATGAACTATTGGGACCTCATCAAGATAAAAAGCTTCTGCACTGCAAAAGAAACAATCAATAAAACTCGAAGGCAACCAATGGAATGGGAAAAGGTATTTGCAAATGACATATCAGATAAAGGGCTAGTATCCAAAACCTATAAAGAACTTGTCAAACTCCACACCCCAAAAACAAATAATCTAGTGAAAAAAATGGGCAGAAGACACGATTAGACACTTTTCCAAAGAAGACATCCAGATAGCCAACGGACATGAAATGATGCTCAACATCAGTCATCATCAGGGTTATACAAATCAAAGCCACACTGAGATACCACCTCGCACCAGTGAGAGTGGCTAAAATTAACAAATCAGGAAACTATAGATGCTGGCGAGGATGTGGGGAAATGGGAACCCTCTTGATCTGTTGGTGGGAATACAAACTGTTGCAGCTGCTCTCGAAAACAAAAAATTAAAAATAGAACTACCCTATGACCCAGCAATAGAACTGCTAGGAATTTACCCAAGGGATATAGAAGTTCTAAGTCATAGGAGCACATGTACTCCAATGTTTATAGCTGTGATTTCAACAATAGCCAAATTAGGGAAAGAGCCTAAATGTCCACCAAATGATGAATGGATAAAGAAGATGTGGTTTATATATACAGTGGAATACTACTTGGCAATGAGAAAGAATGAAATCATGCCATTTGCAGTAACATGGATGGAACTGGAAGGTATGATGCTGAGTGAAATAAGTCAGTCAGAGAAGGACAGATATCATGTTTTCACTCATATGTGGATCTTGAGAAACTTAACAGAAGTCCATGGGAGAAGGGAAGGGGAAAAAATAGTTACAGTGAGGGAGGGTTTGCCTCTGTATTTAAGAGAACAAATTGAGAGTGGATGGGGGTGGGGGAGAGGGGAAAATGGGTGAAGGATATTGAAGAGGGCACTTGCTGGAATGAGCCCTGGGTGGTGTATGTAAGCCAATTTGACAATAAATTATAGTAATAAAAAAACCCAAAACAAAAACCCAAAATCCTACAGGACAAAACAGGCAGCAACCTCTTTGACCTTGGCCACAGCAACTTCCTACTAGACATGTCTTTGGAGGCAATAAAAGCAAACATGAACTATTGGGACTTCAAGATAAAAAGCTTTTGCATGGTGAAGGAAACAATCGACAAAACTAAAAGGCAACCGACAGAATGGGAGAAGATATTTGCAAATGACATATCAGATAAAGGGTTAATATCCAAAATCTATAAAGAACTTATCAAACTCAACATCTCCCAAAAATAATCCAATGAAGAAATGGGCAGAAGACATAAATAGACAGTTTTCCAAAGAAGACATCCAGGTGGTTGACAGACACATGAAAAGATGCTCAACATCCCTCATCATCAGAGAAATACAAATCAAAACCACAATGAGATACCACCTCACAACTGTCAGAATGGCTAAATACAACAGGTGTTGGTGAGCATGTGTAGAAGGGGAACACTTTTGCACTGTTGGTGGGATTGCAGACTGATGCAGCCACTCTGGAAAACAGTAGGGAGACTCCTCAAAAAATTACAAATAGAGTTACCCTATGGCCCAGCAATTGCACTACTAAGTATTTATCCAAAAGATACAAAAACTGCTGATTTGAAGGGGCATATGCACCTTGGTGTTTATAGAAGAACTATCAACAATCAACAAAGTATGAAAAAAGCCCAGATGTCCATCGACTGATGAATGATTAAAGAAGATGTGGTATCTATATATACAATGGAATACTACTCAGCAATCACAAAGAATGAAATCTTGTCATTTACAACAATGTGAATGGAACCAGTGTGTATTATGCTAAGTGAGACAGAGAAAGACTGATTTCACTCATATGTGGAATTTAAGTAACAGAACAGATGAACATTGGGAAGGGAAGCAAAAATAAGATAAAAACAGAAAGGGAAGAAAACCATAAAAGACTCTTAAATACATCATAAAAACTAAGAGTTGCTGGAGGAGAGGTATGTGGGGGGATGGGCTAAATGGCTGATGGGCGTTAGGAAGGGCAGTTGTTGGGATGAGCACTGAGTGTTATATGTAAGTGATGAATCACTGGGTTCTACCCCTGAAGCCAACACTACACTGCATGTTAACTAATTGAGTTTAAGTAAATAAAAAATTTTAAAAAGGTTGTTTGAGTTTTCCTTACAGGGAGACTAATGTTGCTGTATTATGAGAGTGTCCGGTTACATCCCATAACCCCCTGCACAGGTCCTGAGATTTGATGTCTGCATTTGTCATGAGACTAAAATGCTTTCAACCAAAACGTGTCTACTGTTCATGCTTCTCAGGCTGGGTTTTCACTTACCCTTTACAGTTACCCTGGGAATTCATTATTTCTTCTGTCTCTCTGACATACATATGATTCATTTTCCTTTTTATTAGTCCAGATTTATAATTGTTCTCGGTATGAGGACCGGTATAAACCATTACACTGTACAAGGGCCCTCTGTCGTCTTAGAATTTCTCCATTTCTACATGACAGGGCCTCCAGGATAAGGTACCCAACCCATATTTAGCCTTAATCATGTTTATTTGGTAAATGCCCTAGGGATTGACCTTAAAAAGAAAACAGCATTTTATATATTTCTTTTCTGTAATCTCAAGGCCTTCTATGAAATTGAAGAATGGGTTCATAGGCTCTGTTCTCTAAAATATTCATACACAATTGACCATCACTCCAACCAAAGAGTCAGGGGAAAACCAAAGAGAGAAAAGAATTCTGACACATGCAATTAAACCTTAGTGGTCTCACCTTAGCCAATTAGATCTGCAGCAATCTCATTTCAAATAAGGTTACATCCTGAAATATAAGATTTGGGGGAACTTTTTATCATATGAATTGGTAGAGACACAGTTTAACCCATAACAATTTATTCAGATTTTCTTAGTTTTTACCTAATGTTCTTCTTCTGTTCTAAGATCCAGTTCAAGGATTCTTTGTGATGTTTAGTCATGATGTTTCCTTAAGCTTCTCTTACTGTGAAACTTTCTTAGACTCTCCTTCTTTTTTGTACCTTTGTCCATAGTTACTGAGTGGGGATTATGCCTGACATCCTTCAGGGCCAAGTATTTACACTTGTTCCTTGAAATATCTGCATGGGAATATGTCTCTTCTCCTTCCATTTATTCATTTATACAATCAGTTAACAATATGGATCATGGACAGATATTTTAGACTTTGAGTTTTAACCCCATACTATTACATTTATTTGTAATCTTTCCAGTTTTGCCCAATGGGAGCCCTTTAATTTGGCTCATGAGGTCCTTGACACACCCTGTCATTGTGTGTGTGTGTGGGGGGGGTGGGTGCGCACACACGCACACACACTTGCATGTATGTGGTGGGTGTGCACTGATGTGCTTGTGTTTGTTTTGAAGGATTCTTCACTTTCTGACACTACAGTGTACTCTATGCTCATCCTGTGTAATTCCTGACTAGGAATTAAGCACTTCTCCAAAGAAGCCTACATCTCTTCCCTGGAGAACAGTATTAGAAAGCAGTATGTGGGAAAATGCATCTCATGGCTATGAGGCATCATTGCTTCCAGTCTTGTTCAGATGGCAAAGGCATATATATGAGTACACTAACCCAACAATGTGCACATATTGGTGACTATTTCCATATTACACATGATTCCAAACTGCCGTCTCCAGCTCTAATCCATGACCACACACTTCACTTAAGTCTCTTCCCTTGGTTATAGCTGTGACTTTCCATTCCTAAAGTGAGCAGTCTTGCCCCACCACCACCACCATTTACTTGCTTGTTCCGTTCCAGTACATAGTGCAGCCAATTCAAAATAATCTACCTGTTCCCCCATGGGATACCACCTCATCTACTAGAGTTCAGAACTTGCATGCAGTTTCTTACATCTTTACATGTAGAGGCTCCACCCATTTTCAAAGTCACACAGCTCAGCAGCTTTCTCCCAACCCCTGCACTGAGGTGGGTTCACGCATTTGTCTTGGAAGTCAATAGAATTGTCACATTCTGCATTCCATCATGGGCCCCAACTCTCTTAAATTAGTTTTTTGCATGTGCACTCTAAGGTTCTGTCATGTGGCTATACAGTTTTCAATGAGTTCTGGCAATGCCATAGTGTCATTTCAGTGTCATTATACTATCATATAGAATGATTGTATTGCTGGGAAACATTTTCCTCTCTTCATATGATCAACTTTTTTTCTACTTTCAGTCCCCCAGAAACCACAAATGTTTATACTCTCGAGAGTTTTGCCCTTTCCAGTATGTGCTATAACTCTAATCGTCCTGTGAGTCATATCCCATTTTATAAATGTACCACCTATTTGGTGGCATCTTAGTTGGTTCCAGGTTTGAGTGATTAGAGATAAACCTGGAAAAAACATCCATGTGCAGATTTCTGGTTGCTTTCAATTTTTAGTGTTTAGGAATGAAACTGCTATAGACGTTCACATGCAGTTTTTTTCCTATGGACAAAATTTTTTGGGTTTATTTTTATAATTTTGTAATTTTAAGTTGGCATCTATTTCTCAAATCAGGAACTAAGACAAAAACTAACCAGCACCATTTATAACCAATTGGGTAAAATATCATATGCAAACAAGACTGACTTTTTCTTCAAGAAGAGCATGGGTGTAACTGAGGTCCCATGATAAGTTCAGAGGCAAAATAAAATGTTTCATTTATTTAAAAAAAAAAAAGAAAAAAATAATATGATCCAGCCTAGAAGCAAAATACCCCAGAAAACAAAAAACAAAACAAAAACATCTGTTTCATGAAGAGTCTTTGTCTAAGAATGGTCTGCTCAGAGTGAATTTGAGAACAGAAGGGACAGGAAGAGCCTCAGTCACATGAGGTGTCGCTGGATGGACCTGGGCCCAGAGTATCAGCAAAAGAATAAGGAGCATCACAGGCCTAGCTGAGCAGGCGACTGCTGGTCTGTTCCCTCTCTTTACAGATGAGAAAGCAGGTTTTTGTCTCACTTCCCCACAGGCCTGGACCACTGTGTAAGCACTGCCACTGCTGTCCCACGATGAGCAGTAATAATCGGCCTCGTCCTCAGCCTGGAGCCCAGTGATGGTCAGGGTGCCTGTGTTGCCAGACCTGGAGCTGGAGAATCGATCTGGGACCCCGGAGGGTCGATTGTTATTACTATAGATGATGGTTTTGGGGGCCATTCCTGGGAATTGTTGGTGCCAGTTCACACCATAACCACCAATATTAGAGCTGCTTCCAGCGCAGGAGATGGTGACCCTCTGGCCCAGAGAACCAGACACTGAGGGCGGCTGAGTCAACCTAGACTCGGCCCAGGACACTGTAAAGGGGGAGAGACACAGAGAAGGTGATGCTGGTATAGAGACAGGAGGAAGAAGCAGGGCCCATTTTGTCCTCCCAGGAAAGTGCGTCCCTTTCCCCTGTCCCCACATCAGTCACCTGTGCAGTGAGCGAGGAGGATGAGGAGGAGAGGAGACCAGGCCATGGTGGAGGTTATTGCGGATCCTTCCTTCCTTCTGCAGGCCCACAGCTGAGCAGACCTCCCCTAATGTCTCCCTTCCCCTCTTGATCCTCGGAGAGAGGGAGGGCCCATCCATGCAAATGAGAACCTGAGCTCTAGATCCCTCACTGGGCGTGGTCAGGTCCCTGGGCCATCAGTGAGGTCACAGCTGTGAGCCCTGAGCAGAAAGCACAGGCAGTGCCAGGTGCCAGGTCCCAGCTCTGATCACCCCTGACTCCTCTGAAACTGGCCTTGAGCTCCCCCTAATGTCCAGACACAGACACACCATTGTGTGACATGGTGACCAGAGCTCATCAGAGACAGCTCTTGCCTCCTCACTGTTCTGTCCACTGGTTCCTGCATTAGGACCAAGTCAAGTGTCCCCTTATATGTCTTCCCATCACCTGAAGGCAGACTCTATGCTCTACTCAGATTCTTCAGGGTGAGTCTGTCCATGTCTCTCTTGGCTATTCATGGGTCTGGCCTGATGAAGTGTCTCTACACAAACTCTTCTTAGATCAGGTTCAAGTCCAAAGCACTGACAGGTCCCCATGGACACATGGCCTCTTTTGTGCAGGTCACTGCATCTTTCCTCTTATGTGATTCCTCCCTGGTTTCCAGGATTTCCTTCCTCTGAGGTTCCTGTAGCACTGAGGAGATGGGGAGAGATTCTCTCCAGGATGTGCATAGAAGTCCTAGTGCCCATGCATAGAGGGGTTACTCACTGAACATCTTTGTAATCCATTATGATTTCCACCTGCTTAAAACAACAGTTCTGCATACATTGTGGGCAGTGATTCCCTCCTAGGATCTGTTCTCCCAGCGCACAGACAGTCTGCAGGAGCCCTGCCATGTGAGGCTGTGTGTGGCACTGACCTCAGAGCACAAAGAACAAACCTGTAGGAAGTTCTAGGAGAAAATGAATAACAATTGCGGATGCTCTGACAAGGATCCGGTGACAGAGATTATGTATTAGTCACCACTTAGCCAAACCTGCATATAAATGGGTGTGTCCTTTTACATAAAATTCATCTCATTAAGATTGATTTAATTTCGATGCTGATGTCATTGAGAAGATGCAGGTAAAATCATTAGTGTATTTTTCCCAGGTCTGTGCTTACTCCAGAGAGAATATGGATGGAGATTGTGGTTAAAATCAAGGATGGAAAAACAATGGAATAGGAATGCCTTCTGTTTTCAGGTGAATAGGAGTCTATAAAATTTTACTAAAGTAGTTTGATTTTTTATTCATTTCTTCTTATTTTTTTTTTAGTCATGAGTTTTATTATCATGGGTCTGATTTAGCAGGATGGAAAGCCCAACATGGTATCCAGTGAAACCCTATAAGGGGTCTGTTCCTTTGAATCTCAGAGCCATCTCAGTGATGGAATTATTAAACACTGAGAGAGGTTCCAGGACAAAACTATTTGGGGTCAGAATTGTCTCTGGGGTGTGCAAAGTTGTATCCCTGTGCCTTGTGTCCAGCATATTCAAGACAGAGCAAGTACTCATTCATCCACCCATGACTAAAAGAATGAATTTCTGTTACCCAAGGCCACCTGGACCCAGAAGTTCCAGGTCATTCAAAGAACCCACATGTGAGTGGTGGAGAGGTGGAGATAAGGGGGACTGTGTCCCTGAGGTCACAAGCCTTGTGGCTCTGGGTTGGAACAGTAGAGTTTGCTGTAAAAGTCCACCCTGTCTGGAGGTGTCGCTGAGGGAGTATCAGCCCAGCCCTGACAGCAGGGGGAGATTGTGTGTCACTTCCCTATGGCCTTGGCCTCATGACAGCAGCATTCAGGCTGCTGCTCTCGGAATCAATGTACCACACAGCCCCTCAGGTGCAGATTGGAGTCCAGAGATGGTTGTGGACTGAGCTTCCCATGGGGACAGAGACCTGCTATAGGTTTCCTGATACCGGCCTTGTCCCGGGAGAGCTGGTGTTTAGAGCACATCCTGGCTACCTGGTGACAGGACCCCAGTTACACTCACTATTCCTGGGGTTTTCTTCTAATGGGGATTCTGCCTCCCAGTTACTGAGATCCTGAGGATGGCTGGGTGAGCATAGGTTGTCCCTGACTTCTGGAGGGACAAAGAGGCCTAGAAACTGAAGAATCAAAAATAGTAGACACTCAGAGAGAGGGAAGATCCTTGTGTGTCTATGAGTGTGTGTGTGTGTGTGTGTGTGTGTGTGTGTGTGTGTGTGTTTCTGTGTGACCAAAAATGAGGCCAACTGGCCCTCAGTTCTTCTTGTGGCTTCCTCACACTGTGAGAGATGGTTCTCCATAAAAATCTATCCACAGGTGTCTCCTGGGATTGAGTAGGAGACAGAGATGGGCTAAAGCCTGTGATATAAGGGACAAGAGGAGAATGTTTCCATGGGGGATCTACTGTCCAGATAGTTCTTAAGAAAGAGATTCTGGGGCATAAGAAAAATGATTATGTATTCTGACGTTTGCAGGAAGTCTCTGGAAGAGAATCACACCCCCTGAAAGGCTAAGGGAGCCCTACTGTCATCTAGTTTTTAATAGTTCAACTATTATCACAACCAATTTTTTTCTTGACACCTTGGTGTCAAGGTGACCAGGCAGGAGGCAGGGGGGGGGGAGAGATAGCACCCCCTCCTGTCCAGGGTGAAGGTGAGTGGGAGGGTTTTTGGAATAGGAAAGAAACTGCATTTTCTCTTTCCCTTTCCCTGCTGATTTCTTCACTTCCTTATACCCCTTGTCCCTCCTCACTTACATCAAGTCATGGGTCACCATTATCCCCATACTCCATCCCTCATCACCCACCAAGGATTAGTCTCCTCACCTCACTAGCCCCCTCCCCACGCCCACGGAATCCACCAGGATGCTTCTTCTCCCCCTAAATCTGCCAGCTGACTGTGGCTGCAGGTGCACACGCCACGCTGACGGCTCCCACTATGGATTTATGAAACTCCCTCCAGGGTGTCCCTAGTTCAGACACTCCATGACCTTTCATTTCTCACATTCCTTTCTGTAATCCATTGTTATGTCTTTCCCTGTCTGCAATACATAGTCAGATTTTCCTCAATTTCTTTGTAGTTAGAAAATATCTTCCATTCAGACTCCACACTGGAAAACAGAAAGTAGAAAGTAAGTTATATGGCATCACCTACTAACTGTTGATGTACTCAGCTGGTTTTCTCATTCAAGACCAAAAAAAATGTTCAATTTATTTTTCCAATTTGCTTTCATATTTTTCAGGGAGTTTGCAATTATTTTTTAAAACAGATTGCACATGTCTCAAGATGTTTACTTGGCACGTTTACCTTTTTGGTAATACCATTAGAATCACTTTCATTATCTTTAATTTATGAAGAAGTATAATTCTTCTTTAAAATGATTAAAATAAGTAATACAAGTTTTATTTTATACATTTCTAATGGTTTTACTGAATTATTTTATCAGTAAAATATTTTTAAAGTACCCTGAATTCACTATGTAATATATTTCTTCTCTCAAATAAAAACCCTGGGGTCCCTGGTTTGCTCAGTCAGTTAAGCATCTGACCCTTGATTTCAGCTCAGGTCATGATCTCACAGTTCCTGGATCAGGTTCGGAGCTGACAGTGTGGAACCTGCTTGGGATTCTCTCTCTCCCTCAATGTCTGCCCCTCCCCCCTCAGAATAAATAAATAAAATTAAAAAAAAAACTCGACTCCTTCTCATTACACTTTACTTCTCATTTTAGTTAGATTCGTTTTGTATTAGTAAGAAATTGAAGAGAAATATTAAGTAGTATTGGCCATAGCAATATTCTTTGATAATTTTTACCCTTTATGTCAATGTTAGATATAAGATAAAAAATGAAATAAAAACATTTATTTTTTATCTGCATCCAATTTTCCAAGAAGTATTCTTTTTGTTAGTGTTTGTTTATATTAAAAATATGGAAAATTTCGGTGTTAAGGTAATATCCAGCTAATGGTAATATTCCTGTTAACAGTATGTGCCACAGCCGCCAACACTGATGTCATTGGTTCAGTGTGCAGGTGAGTCTGGTGATGATTCCAGGGATTCCGAGAGGGAGGGTGGCTGGGGCAGAGAATCTGCAAACACCGGCATATCAGAATGCAGAGAAGGGACAATTTGCAGCTGTTTGGAACCCGAGCCAAAGGCATTTGTCTCAGGCTAGGGGGCTTCCCTGAGGCCCTGAGGGCTGTCTCTACTTATGCAGTGACAGTGGAGCACGAGGAGGACAGGGGTCCAGACCATGGTGACACAGCCTCTTCTTAGGCCACAGAGCTGGGGCTGGGCTGCCTCTGGCTTCTTTTATCCCCTCCCCATGGAACTCACACAGGTGGGGCTTCTCATGCACATGTGACCCATCCCTGCCTCTCCTTGTATGCACACGCAGGGTCTGGAGCCTTTGGACAGGGAGCCTATCTGATGTTCCAGTTTTCCCCATGACTGGGCCTGGAGGAAGCAATTGTTGAGACCACACACAGGTCCATGTACAGGGGACTCAGCCAGGCTCAGAGAGGGCATGCCTGTCCAGTCCCCTTAGGAAGCCAGGGCCAGGCCCTGAGGCCTCCTGTCAGCTGGGACCCCTGTCCTACAGAAACCCCCAGACGTGGTCTCACATCGCCCCCGGCTGGTCTCCACGAGAACCCCTCCTTCGTTCCCTTTGTGCTCAAATCTCTTTTTCTCCTGCTTCCCTGATGCTTGTGTTCCCATCAAATGAGAGTGGCCTTCCAGGAAAGGACAGAGATGCCATGCTGGTGTGCTGTCCCTGATAATGCATCCTCTGTGGATGGGAGTCAAGGGGAAGGACACAGGCAGTCCTGACCCGGAAAAGCCTGTGAACTGCTGTGGAGCTGAGGACAAGACACAGGGAACAGAGAACAGAGGGGATCTGTCCCCGAGAGGGGCTCAGAGGAGGTGGGCTGACTCTGGGGGCAGAGTGTGGACAGGAGCTCACTTAGGGGACACACACCTTCACTGAGGAGGACACACATTGTGGGAATGTGAGGCCTTTCTGGAGCAGGACAGACAGGACTCAGCAAACCCTGATGCGGCTGCTGCAGGTGTGGGGATAGAATAGGACCTGGGCAGGGCAGGGACCACTACGGCGCCATCCTGTGACCTCCACTCCCTGTGCTGGGAGACTTTTAATACCAGCTATGCCTGTCATCAGTGCTGCTTATTAGAGATATAGCTCTGAGGGAAGTTCCAGGACAGAACTGGAGACAGGGATACCTGGAAGGGGACACTGGGCAGAGGGGCAGCTGGAGGAAGATGGCAGCAGAGGAAACAGGGAAGGGAGAAATGGCACAAGTCCACGGATAGGGCATAGGGAGATGACTGACTGGACCCTGGACTATGGGAGAGGGAGGGATGGTCCAGAGTGTCAGGTGGATGGATCGTGATACTACAGAGATAGGGGTGCCCCGAATGTCACAGGTGAGGTCAGGTGGGAGAGCAGGTGGAGGGCAGGTGATGGGTCTGCTGTCCCTGTGTCACACTGAAACCATGATGTGAAGTGTGGAGAGGTGTAGAAATGTCACAGACAATCAAGGCTGCAGGAATGCCTTTCCTCCCCTATAGGAAGAATGCAGTTGTTACAGCAACTGCCTACGTGAGAGCTTTGTCTTCATCATTCATTCATCCATTCAATCACTCACTCATTCATTCTTTAAGCAAATATATATGGAATGTCCACATGTGTCAGACTGGAAGTATAATGGGGGCAAGGACAGGGTCTAGGTCACGGCAGCAGGAGGAACTGATGATTGAGCATGATGGCGATGGTTCCATGGCTACTCCAGGGTCTGAGGACTTCACTGTGTCCCCCAGAGGTGCTGAGGGCTAAGATGTGTGAGTCTCCCACGGAGTCTTCCCTCCCAGGCATGCAGCTTGGGGCAGAGGTAGTTGTCTCTGTGCCTGCAAGGACCTGCAGGTTTACAAGGCTCTCATTCCCTGAGACACCTCAGCTTTGACCTATTTGGGGTCCAGGTGCAAGAGGAGGCAAAGGGAGGAGGTCACAGTTCCAGTCCTGAGGACACCACCGTGCACTGAGCTCTGAAAACTTCAGACTCTGTGCTCCACTATTGATAGAATCCTGGTGGCACTGAAAACCTCTCCTTTCTCCCCATCAATGGTTTTGGGGAACAGACTGTTTTGTTCAGCCCCTGCAAGTGTTTTTTCCCTTTTTCTTTGTCTCCAGCTACTTTTGCGGGGGGACTGCTTTTCTTGCACGATCCTGATGCACTGCACTCCCCCCACCTCCTTCTCTTTCTCTTTCTGTCTTCCCTCAGCGAAAATGGCTCCGTACCCTCTGCAGATTTTCTCTCCCCCAGATGACCGCTCTGCATCGCATACCTGTACAGTTCTGTGGCTCAAGTTGCACAGATTGTTGCCTTAACCCTCAGATCAATTTCCTAAGTGTTCAAAATAGCTTGGTGCTGATGTAGCTGCATTTCAGGGATATGGCAAGCTCAGGGTCTCCATGCTGCTCTGCCATCCTAACTCCTCCTCCCTCAAATCAGGTTTTTATTTAGTCTTTTGAAGATGCATTTTTAAATGCTTACTTATTTTTGAGAGAGAGAGAGAAGAGAAGGGGAGGGGCAGAGAGAGACAGAGACACAGAATCTGAAGCAGGCTCCAGGCTCTGAGCGGTCAGGACAGAGGCTGATGAGGGGCTCGAACTCACGAGCTCTGAGATCATGACCTGAGCCGAAGTCAGACACTTAACCGATTGAGCCACCCAGGCGCTCCGACAATCAGGATTTTGATAAGAAAATAGAACAATCCACTTACTAACCTTTACATGAAAGTGGATAATACACAAATATGCAAAGGAGAAATGACACAGGACAAAAATCAAAAATGAAAAAAAATAATACTCTTAACCTCTCTTAATAATAAATAAAATCATACTTTACTAGGAAATAAAAATGGTTTCATTTAAAAAATAAACAAATTTCCAAAAGTAAAAGCAGACCAATTTCCTTAGAAAAAGAATAGATAATTTATTAGGAACTTTTCCACAAAAAGGCATAAGATGTGATTAACTTCACAAAAAACCACTAGCAATCTTCAGAGATCATAATTTCATTTGCTTGCTTCGTATATATATATATATATATATATGTATATATATATATATACATATATATATATATGAAGCATATATATATATATATGCATATAAGCATAACATATATGAAGCATATATGTATATATGAAGCATATATATATATATAAATCATCAAAAAACAATGGAAAACTTAAATTCTTATGGAAAGAAATATACAGTGATACAAACACTTGGCACATAAAATACAGAAAAAGGAAAATTGTGGAATATTATGAAATATTGACATAAACATTCTAAATAAAATATCAATAGTGGGATACCCTTGTCAGACTAAAATAGTCATAGTATGACCACATGTGAGTTTTGCAAATATGGAGTGGGATTACATATGGGTGATTCCTCTAAGGTAAGACAACAAATTAGTAAATCAACAGATGAAAATCACGTGATCTCTCTGGACTGTGAAAAGTCATTTGCATAATTGAAAGCAAAGTTTTTAAAAATTATTTTATTTATTTTTTAAAATTTTCATCCAAGTTAGTTGGCATATAATGCAATAATGATTTCAGGAGTAGAATCCAGTGATTCATCTCCTACACATAACACCCATAGCTCAACCCAAGTGTCCTCCTTAATGCCCCCTTGCCCATTTAGCCCATCCCCCCAATAACAACCACTCCAGCAACCCTCAGTTTATTCTCTGTATTATAAGAGTCCCTTATGTTTTGTCCCCCTCCCTGTTTTTATATTATTTTTACTTCCTTTCCCTTCTGTTCATCTATTTTGTATCTTAAATTCCGCACATGAGTGAAGTCATATGATATTTGTCTTTCTCTGACTAACTAATTTTGCTCAGCATAATACCCTCTAGTTCCATCCACATTATTGCAAATGGCAAGATTTCATTCTTTTTGATTGCTGAGTAATACTTCATTGTATATATGTACCACATCTTAATCCATTCATCTGTTGATAGACATTTGGGCTCTTTCCTTACTTTGGCTATTGTCAATAGTGCTTCTATAAACATTGGGGTGCATGTGGCCCTTCAAAACAGCACCCCTGTACCCTTTGGATAAATACATAGTATTGCAATTGCTGGGTCGTAGCGTAGTTCTATTTCTAATTTTTTGAGGAACCTCCATACTGTTTTCCAGAGTGGCTACACCTGTTTGCATTCCCACCAGCAATGCAAAAGTGTTCCTCTTTCTTCCCATCCTCACCAACATCTGTCTTTGCCTGAGTTTTTATTTTAGCCATTATGACAGGTGTGAGGTGGTAGCTCATTGTGATTTTGACTTGTATTTCCCTGATGATGAGTCATGTTGAACATTTTTTTCATGTGTCGGTTGGCCATCTGGATGTCTTCTTTGGAAAAGTGTCTATTCATGTCATTTCTTCACTGGATTATTTGCTTTTTGGGTGTTGAGTTTGACAAGTTCTTTATAGATTTTTGATACTAACACTTTATCTTTTATGTCATTTGCAAATATCTTTTCCCATTCGTAGGTTGCCTTTTAGTTTTGTTGATTGATTCCTTCGCTGTGCAGAAGCTTTTCATCTTGATGAAGTCCCAATAGTTCATTTTTGCTTTTGTTTCCCTTGCCTCTGGAGACATATTGAGTAAGATGTTGCTGCAGTGGAGGTCAAAGAGGTTTTTGTCTGCTACTTCCTCTAGGATTTTGAAGGCCTCCTGTCTTATGTTTAGGTCTTTCATCCATTTTGAGTTTATTTTTGTGTATGATGTGAGAAAGTCGTCCAGGTTCATTCTTCTGCATGCCATTGTCCAGTTTTCCCAACATGATTTGCTGAAGAGACTGTCTATTCCATTGGATATTTTTTCCTACTTTGTCAAAGATTAATTGGCCATACGTTTGTGGGTCCATTTGTGGGTTGTCTATTCTGTTCCATTGATCTGAATGTCTGTTTTTGTGCCAGTACCATACTGTCTTGATGATTACAGCTCTGTAACACATCTTGAGGTCTGAAATTATGATGCCTCCAGCTTTGATTTTCTTTTTCAGGATTGTTTTGGCTCTTCAGGGTCTTTTCTAGTTCCTCACAATTTTTAGGATTTGTTCGTTCTAGCTCTGTGAAGAATGCTGGTGTTATTTTGATAGAGATCTCATTGAATATGTAGATTGCTTTGGGTAGTATTGACATTTTAGCAATATTTGTTCTTCCAATACATGAGCATGGGATATTTTTCAATTTTTGTGCGTCTTCTTCAATTTCTTTCATAAGCTTTCTATAGTTTTCAGTGTGTAGATTTTCACCTCTTTGGTTAGGTTTATTCCTAGGTATTTTATGGGTTTTGGTGCAGGTGTAAATGGGTTTTATACTTTGACTTCTCTTTCTGTTGTTCATTATTGGTGTATAGAAATGCAACCGATTTTTGCGCATTGATTTTATATCCAGCAACTTTGCTGAATTCATGGATCCGTTCTAGCAGTTTTTTGGGGGAATATTTTGGATTTTCCATATAGAGTGTCATGTCATCTGTGAAGAGTGAAAGGTTGACTTCCTCCCTGCATATTTGGATGCCTTTTGTGTCTTTGTGTTGTCTGATTGCTGAGGCTAGGACTTCCAATACTATGTTAAACAACAGTGGTGAGAGTGGACACCTCTGTTGTGTTCCTGACCTTAGGGGGGAAGCTCTCACTTTTTCCCCATTGAGGATGATATTAGCGGTGGGTCTTCCATATTTGGCTTTTATGATATTGAGGTATTATCCTTCTATCCTTACTTTCTTGAGGGTTTTTATCAAGAAAGGATGCTGCATTTTGTCAAATGCTTTCTCTGCATCTATTGAGAGGATCATGTGGTTCTTGTCCTTTCTTTTATTAATGTGATGTATAACATTGATTGATTTGCAGATATTGAATCAGTCCTGCATGTTAGGTATAAATACCACTTGATTGTGATGAATAATTCTTTTAAAGCATTGTTGGATTGGTTGGTTAGTATCTTGTTGAGAATTTTTGCATCCATTTTCATCAGGGAAATTGGACTATAGTTCTCCTTTTTAGTGGAGTCTTTGTCTGGTTTTGGAATCAAGGTAATTCTGGCCTCATGGAATGAATTTTGAAGTTTTTCTTCCATTTCTATTTTTTAGTACAGCTTCAAAAGAACAGGAGTTACCTCTTCTTTAACTGTTTGGTAGAATTTTCCTGGAAAGCCATCCAGCCCTGGAGTCTTGTTTTTTGGGAGGTTCTTTATTACTAATTCAATTTCTTTACTGGTTATGGGTCTGTTCAAATAATCTATTTCTTCCTGTTTCAGTTTTGGTAGTTTATATGTCTCTAGGAATTTGTCCATTTCTTCCAGATTGCCCAGTTGTTGACATACAATTGCTCATAATATTCTTCTTCTTCTTCTTTTTTTTTTTTTTTTTGTATTTCTACAGTGTTGTTGGTGACTTCTCCTTCATTTCTGATTTTATTTATTTGGGTCCTTTCCTTTTTCGTTTTGATCAAACTGGCTAGGGGTTTATCAATTCTGTTAATAATTTTAAAGAACCAGCTCCTGTTTTTATTGATCTGTTCTACTATTTTTTTGATTTCCATAGCATTGATTTCTGCTCTAATCTTTATTATTTCATGTCTTCTGCTGGTTTTGGGTTTTATTTACTGTTCTTTTTCCAGCTCCTTAAGGTGTAAGGTTAGGTTGTGTATCTGAGACCTTTCTTCCTTCTTTAGGAAGGCCTGGATTGCTATATACTTCCCTCTTATGACTGCCTTTGCTGCATCCTAGAGGTTTTGGGCTGTCAGATTATCATTTTCATTGGCTTCCATGTACTTTTTAATTTCCTATTTAACTTCTTGGTTAACCCATTCATTCTTTAGTAGGGTGTTCTATAATTTCCAGGTATTCATTGTCTTTCCAAATTTTTTCGTGTGTTTGATTTCGAGTTTCATAGCATTGTGGTCTGAAAATAAGCATGGTATGATCTCTGTCTTTTTGAACTTGCTGGTGGCTGATTTGTGACCCAGTATGTGATCTATTCTGGAGAATATTCCATGTGCACTCGAGAAGAATGTGTATTCTGCTGCTTTAGGATGAAATGTTCTGAATATATCTGTTAAGTCCATCTGGTCCAGTGTATAACTCAAAGTCATTGTTTTCTTGTTGATTTTCTGTTTAGATGATCTGTTCATTGCTGTTTAGTGGGGTATTGAAGTCCCCTACTCTTATGGTATTATTATCAATGAGGTTCTGTATGTTTGTGATTAATTGATCTGTATATTTGGGTATCTACACATTGGGGATATAAATGTTTACAATTCTTAGATCTTGTGGATAGACCCCTTATTTTTAATATAATGCCCTTCTTCATCTCTTTTTACAGTCCTTATTTTACAATCTAGATTGTCTGATATAAGTATGGTTACTCTGGCTTTCTTTTGGTGACTATTAGCATGATAGATGGTTCTCCATCCCCTTGCTTTCAACCTGAAGGTGTCTTTAGTTCTAAAATGGGTCTCTTGTAAACAGCATATAGATGGATCTTCTCTTCTTATCCATTCTGTTATCCTATGTCTTTTGATCGGAATGTTTAGAACTTTGACATTTAGAGTGAGTACTGAAAGATATGAATTTAGTGCCATTGTGTTGCCCGTAGAATTGGAGTTTCTGGTGGTGTTCTCTGGTCCTTTCTACTCTTTGTTGCTTTTGGCCTTTTTTGTTTTGTTTTGTCTTTTCTTCTCTCAGAGACTCCCTCTTAAAGTTTCTTGCAGGCTGGTTTAGTGGTCACAAACTCCTTTAGTTTTTGTTTGTCTGGGAACTTCTTTATTTCTTGCATATTTTTCCAATTCAGCACATTGAATATGTCCTGCGACTCTTTTCTGGCCTGCTAAGTTTCTGTGGATAGGTCTGCTGTGAACCTGATATGTCTTACCTTATAGGTTAAGGACTTTTTTTCCCTTGCTGTTTTCATAATTCTTTCCTTGTCTATTTGGTGAATTTGACTATGTTATGCCTATTGATAGTTGGTTTTTGTTGAATCTAATGGGAGTTCTCTGTGCTTCTTAGATTTTGATGTTTGTGTCTTTCCCCAGGTTAGGAACATTTTCCATTATGATTTGCTTGCATGAACTTTCTACTTGTTTTTCTCTCTTTTTATCTTCTGGGACTCCTATGATTTGGATGTTATTCCTTTTTAGTGAGTCACTGAGTTCTCTAATTCTTATATTGTGCTCTTTTGCCTTAGTTTCTCTCCTTTTTTCTGCTTCCTTATTCTCCATAATTGTATCTTCTATATCACTAATTTGCTTTTCTGCTTCATCCATCCTTGCAGCCATGACATCAATTCGAGATTGCAGCTTAGTTATAGCGTTTTTAATTTCGTCCTGACTAGATTTTATTTCTTTTATCTCCACAGAAAGGGATTCTATTCTTTTTTTTCAACTCCAGTTAATATTCTTATTATCATGATTCTAAATTCTAGTTAAGACATCTTACTGATATCTGTGTTGATCAGGTCTCTGGCTGTCATTTCTTCCTATTCTTTCTTTTAGCATGAATTCCTTTGTTTTGTCATTTTGGAGGAAGAAAAAGAATTAATAAAATAAAAAATAAAAATTAAAAAGATTAAAAAGAAACAAAAAAATCAAATAAAAGAAGCTAGATCCTAGGTATGCTTTGTTCTTGTTGTTGAAAGAAGCTTGATTGAACAGAGAAAAAAGGGAATGGAAAGAAAAGAAAAAAAAATAATGTTTAAAAATTAAGAAAATGTATACAATAAAACAGAATAAAATGAGTTGAAGAAGGTAAAATAGAATAAAAAATAAATTTCCAAAAATTATAGTCAAAAAATTTAAAAAATTATATGAAAGTGGAAAGTAAAAAATAATTTTTTCTCTTTCTGTATCCAAGAATAAGAAAGAAGAGAAAAAAAAAAGAAAACACAAAACAAAGAAATGAATAGATGGACCAGCAAACAGAATGAAATCTGAATGAAATTACATCCAGTTTCCCCTACAAGTCAAACTATGAAGCACTTTATAGTCCATACCCTAAGGAGTGGGAGAGACTTGTGGTGTTCTTCTAGGGCTTGGTTGGTGCAGTTGGTCGGGGCCTGGTGTCATGGCTCCATTCTCCACTAGGTGGTGCTACTTAACTTACTGAAGTGGATTGGTGTGGCACGGTGTGCGGGATGTGTGTTGATGCATGGGAGAGGTTAAAATGGCGTCACCTAACTTTCCAGTCTCTAGATCAGAACTTTGTGCTTTATCTGACTGGCAATCAAGCACCCCTCCTAGGTCTCTGGGGTCCTTCCATTCCCCACTTCTATAGTGTCCCTGTCCAAGACATCAGCCTGCCAGGCAGCACCTCCCTCCCAAATTTTATGTCATATGGGGCTGTATTTCTAAACCCTTCACTTCTGAGGGCCCTGCCACCTGGACCCGCTCCAACTCTTTCACGGATGGTCTCCCTAGGCCATGGCCAGATGCCGGCTTGCCCCCAGGAAAGTTCTTGCTATCATGCAGCTGTAGAGACTCAGAGGTGTGGCTGGATGCCAGCCTGCCACAGAATAAGTTTGTGCGATCGTGTAGTGGTAACATTTCAACGCAATAACAACACACTACCCACGTCAGGTTTCGCCTCACCCTGGCGTTTCTGTTCCAATACCAGCAATTGTGTTCTCCGAGGTCCGCTGGGAGCTTTGCCTGTGGGGAGTCCGTACAACCTCTACCAAATGCCCTCCTAGCAGGGTACCAGGGAAACTGCTTCTCCCATGTGGCCTGTCGATCCCTCAGACCTCACTGCCTGTCCTTGGGAATTTGGTCTTCCCACCAGCACGCCGCCAGGTATTGCGCTGCAGTGTTTCCAGTGCTGTCCTGCCCTGGTAATAGAGTCATAATGATACTAAAACCCTCTCCTTTCTGCTTTCTGCTTTCTCCCTTTCTTATTCAGGCACTTATGGGTGCTTCCACTCTTTCTCTCCAACTACTTTTGTGGGGAGTGCTTTTCCTGTATGTTCCTTCCTTTCTCTGTCCTCTGTCCCCAAATACCATTCCCTACCCTCTGTGGCTTCTCTCTCCCCCAGTTCACTTCTCCGTGCCAAGTACCTTCCAAGTTCTGTGGCTCAAGTTATGCAGATTGTTGTGTTAATCCTCAGAGAAATTTTCTAGGTGTGCTAGAAATAATGGTTTGGTGCTGATCTAGCTGCATTTTAGGGATGAAAGAAGCCTAGAACTTCCATGCTGCTCCACCATCTTGGTCCACTCCACCTGAAAGCAAAGCTCTAATAAAAACCACATTAAATGGAAGCAGACAGAGATTTTATAATGTGATAACACACTCTCTACCCACACATCAGACTCAGTCCCACAACCAGAAAATTAGCTAATGGGGTGGGGACGGGAGGACATTTCTATAAGATCAAAAGACTAATCTGAGCTAAACACCATTATTATGCAACATCTTTCTGCAAGTATTATACAATGAAAGTGAAGAAGAAAAGTCACTGGTTGGGTCTCAGCATTGATGGGAATGGACAGGGACTCATTTCAAATGACTGAAATATATGTTTCAGCTATAGGTAATCCAGGGCTTATGCTTCAGTGAGAGAAGAAATCATCCCAAAGAGCAAAAAAAGTACAGGCATTCTTATTGAAGACTAATAAGAGGATTAAATAGGTCTGGAAACTTCTAGAAATGGGTAAATGACCAAGGATGGAGAACCTGGATTCGTCAGAGGTCAGGTGGGAGTTGAGAACACTGGACCTACAACCCCCAGTCCGTGAACTTCGGTGCAAAGAAACCTCATGTCTCAACCTGATGGGCAAGATGAGCTTCCTTGTGTCCTTTGAGACCCTTTGTCTAGGAAGGGGCTGCTGTGAGTGACGTCGGGGACAGAAGGGAAGGAGGAGCCCTCACTCCCAGGTGGTGCTGCTGCGTGCACCAGGGCCCATGGTGGCAGTAGCAGGAGCATCAGAAGCAGAAGCCACAGGCTGAGCCTGGTAAGCTGCTGGGGCCTCGCCCTCCCTGAAGATGAGAAAGGGGTTCTGCTTTCAGTTCTCATGGGCCTGGGACTCTGTGTGAGCCCAAGATGCTGTCACAGCGGGGGTGAGGGGGCAGGGAGGAGCAGCCTTATCCTCAGACCTCAGCCCTGTGATGATCTCAGAGTGAGAGTTTCCAGACACGGAGTCAAAAAATGAATCAGGGTCCCCAGAGGATCTAACCATCATAATAGATGAGGATTTAGGGACAATTTATGGGAACTGTTATTATCAGGACACATATTGGACACGCCTGATGTGTCCTGACTCAGACAGAGCTGAATATTGTGTCCCTGTGTCTGCCATGACCTGTCATGGACCCTGTCCTCAGGACAGCCTGCCCCTGGAATGCAGGAATTTGTGCCCAGTTTGAGAAAATCACACAATATGTTGCTCCTAATGAGAGGCTTCAAGGAGAAATTTCAGAGAATGTGGAAAGACTGTAGACAAAATTCCTTGAGGTGGGTCTCAGACCCCAGTTTATATCAAAAAAGCAGCAGCTCAGATGGCCAAAAAGTCAGGGATAGATGGGAAGTCCCATTGCTGAGAGGACAGCAGGTTTTTGTCTCACTTCCCCACAGGCCTGGAACACTGTGTCAGCACCTTGAGTAATGTCAGTAACAGACTGGCAGTAATAATCAGCCTCGTCCTCAGCCTGGAGCCCAGTGATGGTCAAGGAGCCTGTGTTGCCAGACGAGGAGCCAGAAAATCTGTCAGGGACCCCTGAGGGTCGATCGCTACTATCATAGATGAGGAGTTTAGGGGCCTTTCCTGGAAGCTGCTGGTACCAGTTCACACCAGCAATACCGATGTTGGCACTTCCAGCGCAGGAGATGGTGACCGTCTGGCCCAGGGCCCCAGACACTGAGGGTGGCTGAGTCAGCACAGACTGGGCCCAGGACCCTGGAAGGGGAGAGACAAAGAGAAGGTGATGAAGAATCAGGTCACACATGTTATCCCAGGACCGCTTCCCTTGTCCCCACATCTAGTCACCTGTGCAGTGAATGAGAAGGGTGAGGAGGAGAGGGGACCAGGCCATGGTCGAGATCATCACTGATCCTGCCTTCTGTGGCTGAACAGCTGAGCAGACATCCCGTAATCTGTTCCTTCTCCTTTTCATCCTCTGAGAGAGGGAGGGCCCATCCATGCAAATGAGACCCTCAGCTCTTCGACATTTCAATGGCACGGGGTCAGGTCCCTCTGCCTGAGGATGTCAGGGTAGAGGGAAGGGGAGGGGCTCTGTTGGGTAAGAGGGTGGTGAGGTCACAGTTGTGAGCCCTGAGCAGAGGGCACAAGCAATAGCAGGTGGCAGGTCCCAGCTCTGGTCATCTGTGACTCCTCAGAAACAAGTGATATGTGCCCCCTGGTGTCCAGGCCTGGACACAACATTATGTGACATGGTGACTAGAGCCCATCAGAGAGAGTTCCTGCCTCCTCACTGCTGTGTCCACTGTCCCTTTCCTTCAGGCCAGGCCAGGTGTCCCCCTGTGTGACTTCCCATCACCTCAGGACACACTGTGTTCTACTCAGGCTCCACATAGTGAGCGTGTCCATGGCTCCCTTGGCTGTTGATGGGGCAGGACTAAGGTGGTGACTCTTGTACAACCACACAGATGAGGATCAGGGCCAGAACAGTGATGGGTCCACATTGGCACCTGGCCAGTTCTGTGCAGGAGGCTGATTTCTTTCCTTTGCTTGTTTCCTTTCTGGTTTCAAAGTTATCCTTTCCCAGAAGTTCCCTCAGCACTGAGGAGACGGGGAGCCCTTTTCTCCAGGTTGTGGGTAGACGCCCTCGTGTGCCTTCCTAGGGGGGTTACACACTGACCATCTTCGTCGTCTGTCACTACTTCCACCTCCGCGAAACAACAGTTCTCCACACACTGTGGTTAGTGATTCCCTCCTAGGATCTGTCCCCCCAGCACACAGACCCAAGTCTGCAGGAGCCCGAGTGTGGCCCTGACCTCAGAGCACGAAGGGCAAACCTGCAGGAAGCTCCAGGAGGGAAGGAGTGACGGCTGCGGGTGCTCTGTCGGGGACCTCGTCGCAGATTTCATGTGTCTGTCACCACTTGGACAACTGCTACCTCAAAATGAATGTGGGTGATTTTATACAAAATTCAGTTCAGCAAGAATTATTTAAACTCAATGACACTGTTAATGGGAAGATGCGGGTACAATCATGAGTATGTTTTCATACATTCGTGCTTATTGCAGAGAAATTATGGATTGAAATAGTAGTTGAGAAAATAGATGAAAACCTAATGGAAAAGATGTGGCTTTAGTTCTTGGTTTAATAGGGGTCTTGTAAACTTGTTTCTAAATCATTTCATGCTTTTGGGCACCTGCGTGGCTTAGTTGGTTAAGCATCCAACTTCAGCTCAGGTCATGGTCTCACAGTTCATGGGTTGGAGCCCCGCATCGGGCTCTATGCTGACAGCTTGGAGTTTGGAGCCTGCTTTGGATTCTGTATCTCCCTCTCTGCCCCTCCCCCACTCATGCTCTCTCTCTCTCTCTCTCTCTCTCTCTCTCTCTCTCAAAACTAAATAAACATTATAAATTTAAGAAAAAAAAATAAAAAAATAAATCATTTTTATTACTGTTGTTATTATTAATTTATTTTTTAATCATGACTTTGTATATTAGGTCTGGTCCTTCAAGTAGAAGGAAAGCCCAACATGGTGTCCAGGGAAGCACCATTAGTAGCCTGTTCCTGTGAACTTCAGACTCATCTCAGTGATGGAATTTAACACAGAACTTCCAGGATGGACTGACTAGGAGTCAGACTCATCTCAGGGGTGGGTAAAACAATCGTTGCTGTGTTTTGTGTGTCCCGTATGTTCAAGATAGAGCAATTAATTGCTCATTCAGTCACCCATGACCAGAGGAATGTATTTCTATTACCCAAGGCCAATTTGACCCAGAAAATTCTTTCAAAGATCCCACATTTGACTCTGGGTGAGGTGGAGATAAGGGGCACTATGTCCCTTAGGTCACAGTCCCTGTAGCCCTTGGTTGGATCGACTTTTCAACAGAGGTCCATCCTGGCTGGAGGTGCCACTGGAGTGTCACAGGAGTGACAGTTCAGCCTTGAGAGCGCAGGGAGACTGTGTTACGTCCCCAGGGCCTTGAGCTCTGTGGGAGCAACACTGAGGCTGCTATCCCAGAATCAACGTGCTGATCAGCCTCAGGCATGGACTGGAGTTCAAAGATTATTAGGGCTGAACTGCCCACGGAGATAGAGACTTGCCCTGGGATTCCTGAGCATCAGCCTTGTCCCAGGAGAGCAGGTGTTCGCGGCATGTCCTGCCCTGGTGACAGGATCCCAGTCACACTCGATGTCCATGGTATTTCCTGCTGAAAAGATTCTGCCTCCCGGAGGTTGTGACTCTGAGGATGGCTGGGTGAGCACAGGCTGAACCTGACTTCTGGAAAGACAGAGAATCCCAGAAACTGCAGAGTCCATGACAATAGACACTGAGAGAGAGGAGAGAGCCGTGTGTGTGTGTGTGTGTGTGTGTGTGTGTGTATGAAAGAGAGAGAAAGAAAGAACAAAAATACGCCCCAGTGCCCTCAGGAAGACTTTCACTCAGTGGCCAAGCATGAATACAAGTGTTCCCCTGTCCGTCTCTGATTTCTCAACTCCCTGAGTGTTGATCTCCATGCAAACTGATTCCTGGGGCTGGCTCATTGCAATACACACCAGTGTCCTGAAGCTTGGAGTTAAAGAAGGTCAGTGTCCTGAGTGCTATTTCTCTTGCACAAGGATGGAATTTACACGAGGAGGAGGAATTTGGTGCAGATTAGCTCTGACAGTAATTCCACTGAATCAGAAGTTCAAGTCTTCTGGATGGAGAGACTTCTGTCCATTTTCATCCCTATAGACACAAAGCCCCGCAGCTTTGGGGTCTTCAGGTCTCAGCAGGCACAGGACCAGGGGTTACCACACATCCCCGTTATTCCCCCTCCCCCAACTCCTGCATCACAGCCATCCTCCCTGCACCTCCAGGATCCCCCGATGCCTCCCTTGTGTTGACCATGAGAGAGCATCTACTCTTATTCTGGCAAAGGGCCGATGCATGAGACTCCACTGATTGGAGCAAAGTGTGTGTGGCTGAGTGAGTGTCCTGATGGTCTTAGGAAACAAATATTTTGGGGCACGAGAGAAGTTGGCATGTATTGAAATATGCAATCAATCCTTCCTTTTTTTGACTATTTCAACAGTGACCTTTTGTGGGTCCTCACTAATTCTGAAGAAGATAAATAAGTACACCAATAGCTCCAAGTCTGGATAAGCATTCATTTGTAAGAAATACAGTAATCGTGTCGGCATATTAGAGACTGACAGAGGCTGATGCTGCATAGGAGCTACAATCTGGGGATGACAGCAGGAATCAAATGATGAAGGGATTTCATGCTGATCCAATTTCTGCGACTTCCCGCTACAGATGGACACTGCACACTGGAAACTACAGCAAGATCGTTTCCAGTGTTCTCTAAAATCCTAACCTGGAGACAGCATTCACACCTGAATAGCCAGAGGGATAGACCGAAGCCTGAGAGAGGCAGGAACAGAGGGGAGAAAATGTGGGGTATGGTATGCGGGGGCGGGGGGGGGGAGGGTATTGTCAGTGTAAGAAGCAGTTGTGACCACTTTTTTGTCAGCTGGTTCAGAGAAAGAGAAAATTGTGTCTGTGACCAAGGTAGGTATTAACATATCAGCTATGGATGTATCATTAGTACAAAGAGTTACATTTAATGGATGAGTATGATTGTCATCATTTTCAGTTGAGACAATATTGTGAGATCTTAGAAACCATGGGTTTCTGTCCCGATTCCTGGCATAGAGCTCCCGAAGCCTTCAGCATTTCCTAGGTGACAAGGCCACTAGGAGCATTTTTGTTTCAGTGAGGCAACCCTAGAAAGGCTCCTGGCTGGGGGTGGTCCCCAGAAAGTCTGAGCCATGACCAGACGCTTGGAATATCCAGCCTCCCCCTTGCTGGGAGGGGAGAAGAGCTGAATGTGGAGTCAATGGTTGATTACGTCTACATGAAGACTCAATAAAAATGCCAAAATATGGGATTCAAAGACTCCCACATAGGTGGACACATTCATAAAGGGAAGGTGACACACCCCAACTGCACGGGGACGGGAGCTCTTGTTTGGGGGCTCCTGTCAGACCTCTACCCATGTGCTTCTTCGTCTGACCATTCATCCTACTCTTTCAGTATCATTCCGTGAACTGGCAAGTGGAAGTAAGAGTTTCCCTGAGTTCTGTGAGCAGCTCTAGCAAATTAATCAAAACTGCGGAGGGTGCACGGGAACCCCTGTTTGTATCACGTTGGACAGAACTTATGGGTTAACTACTATTTGTTATCGGCGTTGGAATAGGAGTTGTCTCCTGGGACAGAGCCCCTAACCTGTGCATCTGACACCATTTCCAGGCAGATAAGTTGAGTGTTACATTTATTTAAATTGTAGAACCCGCAACTGATGTTGTAGACAATCACTTGACAAACAAAGCATAGAATTGGTGACCCAAAGTGTGAGAAATAAAACATTCTGGATGAATAATAAAAGAGATACAGTGGGAGGGAAAAACTGAGGTCTTTTGCTTTTATATGATTCATTCTTATTAATTTTCTCCACACCCTGGGGCATGTGCACTTGGGATCTATGCCCCCACCCACGTGTGCTCCTGGAACCCCTGTGCTGTCCCAGCAACAGTGTAATCTGTGTGTCACTCCTTTCTCCTCAAGGACAGGTCTCACCACAGAGTGTCTCCCCTACAGGAGCCTCCACAGAAGCTTGTCAGGAAAAATACTCAGAGACTAGGTCTGTGGGTTCAGGAGTTTTTGCCTCACATCCTCCTTATCTGAGACGTTGTGACTAATGAAAGCCGCTCCCACTGCCATGAGCTGTAGCACAGTAATAGTCAGCCTCATCCTCAGGCTGCGGCCCAGAGAGGAGCAGAAGCCCTGCCTTGGCCGAGGCATCTTTGGATCCAGAGAAGCGGCGGGGGACTCCAGATACTAACTCCTTAATTGAGTCTGAGTAGTAGTACAGGAGATACTGGGGAGGGCTCCCTGGCTTCTGCTGGAACCAGTATATGATACAGCATTAACACCAAAGCCACTGCTCAGGGTGCAGGTGAGTCTGGCTGTCATTCCCAGAGATGCAGAGAGGGAGGGCAGCTGGGTCAGCACAGGCTGGGACAGGGAACCTGCAAACACAGACACTCATGGGCGATGGGGCGGGGACCAGGGTAAAAAGTTTCCTAGTGTCTGAGCCAGGTGGACTGACACCACCTGGAAGGCTTCTCTGTGTCCCTGGTGCCTGTCCCTACGTGTGCATTGAGAGAGGTGCGCGAGGAGGACAGGAGTTCAGGCCATGGTGACAAAGTCCCTGGTCCCCACAGTGGGCTGGGCCGCCCCAGGCTTCCTTTTCTCCTCTACCCTCTGCCACAGGAGGGGCTGTCCATGCAAATGTGGTCCATCCAGTGACTGCCCAGCCCGTCCCTGAGCCCTGGTGCTGGAGCTCAGCTCAGACCATACACTGGGGACCATGGAGGTTGGCCTCACCCCTGTGGAGAGCCCTGGGAGGAAACACCTGCTGAGGGAACACATGTTCCTACTCGGAGGACTCTATCAGACCAGAGAGGACACAGGTTCTGAGTCTCCAACAGGAGCACAAGGCCCATCCCTGAAGCAAATCTCCTTTGAGTGAAAGAAAGGTCTTTATTGAGCAGCTGTGTATGGATCACAGGACAGTCCCACAGCATCACCTGGTGGTCCTATGTTGAAAAATGAAAAACGAAAAATCTGAGAGCCTGTATTAAGCATAGGTATAAACTAACATTTTGTTTCAACTCTGCTCCACTGGAAAAAATACACGCTTTCCTAGGAAGATACAAAACTGGCTCCAGCAGACATAAATTGAGTAAGTAGAATACTTTTATTAGAAACAATAAAAAAAAAATGTGATTTTAAAACCCCTCCACAGATTGTCAGAAGATACAGACATTTTCACAGGGAACATATAGAAACCACTCAGAGATCAGATGGTTCCAATTTATTTGGTTTCTATTTTTTTCCCATAGTATCTAAAGGAACAGAAAATTTCTAAGTTCTTATTGGGAACAGTGACAGCCTCCTAAGTGGAATGTCACCTCAGTGGAAATCTATGATTTATTTCAAAAGGTCCGTCTCTGTCAACTGTATCCCTGGAGCTCCAACCGTGTCTCCTGCTGCATGTGGTACCTGGAAGGACAGAAGGGGGTGCGGCAGGGGCACACATATGGGGATACTGCCTGTGTGCATGTGGGGTGCACATGGGCAGCTGGGACAGAGGAGTCTGAGCACAGCTATGGTATGTAAGGTGAGATCTGTAGGGTAAGCTGAGTGAAGTCCCTGAAGAAGTGGAGGAGCCCTGGGTCAGAGGTCAGGGCATGTGTCAAGGCTGGAGAAACGGTGGGGGAAGGGGGCTGGTGGCTGGTGACCCTGGCGGATATGTACTCAAGGTCATAGGGATGGACCAGCTGAGCACACGAATCCAGCATCTCCAAATGAAATAGAAAGAAAGACCTAGGAAAGTAAATATCCTTTCACTTAAACCTGAAGTCTGTTTTTACTCTTTGTGAAAGCACGTGAGTGTACATGTATTCATAAAGGTCAAATAGAGTTGTAATGAAGCTGTCCATATGCACTTGCTAATTCTGCAGATCCAGCCTTTTTTTCTTGACGTTATTATTTCTTATAATCCTGAGTAGTCCACACAACTGTCAGGTCGAACCCAGCCCTTGTCTCTTTGTGGGTCGGTGACATGGTGCTCTACGAGGGCCCTGCGTGCCAGGGAGGCCTGGGAGCTCAGGGTTGGTGTCTCACTTCCCCACTGGTCTGAAGTGCTGTGCAAACTCCAAGGCTGCATTTCCATGCTGAGTAGGAGTGGTCAGCCTCGTCCTCAGCCTGGGACTCAGGGGTGGTCAGAGAGGCCAGCCTGCTTGACTTGCATCCAGAAGCTCTATGGGAGAACAAGAGGGCCAGGTGTTCTTTCTTCCTGTTGATTTGAAGTGTAGGGACATGGCCCGGGTGTTGCTGCAGTCAAGCTGCTCACTTTTTGCCAATAGTGTTCCTACTTCCAGTGCAGGTGAATGTGGCCATCTTGGGTGGGCTTGGTCACTGAGGGTGGGCTTGGTCACCGACGGTGGCTGATTCAGCCCCACCTCGGTCACAGACACTGTAAGGGGACAGAGAGGAATGTGAGGAGGATGGCATCCCACTGCAGTGGAGAGTGGGGGTGTGGAGCAGAGTTGGGGGGTTCTTTCATCCACCCTAGAGAGGTCTGCCCTCATCTGTGCAGAGAGTGGGGAGGGTGAGGAGAGGAACCCAGGTCCTAAGACCCAGACTCTGACGCTAAAGCTCTGTCGTGGATACTGAGCACCCAAAGTCTCTTTACTTCTCTGGAAAGTTCCACAGGGGTGGGCTTGCTGTGCTCAGTTAAGCCCTTGCTGTCCATCTGTCCGGCCTCCCTGTCAGGGCCTCTCACAGGTGGAAGGAAACAGAGGAGGAGGTGAGGAGCTGACTCAGGGATAGAGGTGGCCCGTGTGGTGATGGCCCCTGGGTCCTGGCAGGTCAGCAATATCTAGTGAGCACACTGATGCCTGAACACCCTAGAAGCCCTGAGTGCTGTCTCTGCTGGCAGGGGCCACACAGGATTGTCCCAGTCTGCCTCACAAGCCATCAGACCCCAGACACTCCCTGTCCTCTCTTGCACTCCTGTCACCCCAGTTAGAGTTCCACAGGTTGTCCTGACCCTCTTTTCTGAGCTGCTCCTGATGTCACAGAGAGACCCAGGGCATCTGGGAATTTTGAAGAAGGGGGCATCGGGCTTAAGGGAGGCCCCTCTCACTACAAAGGGGCCATAGAAAGCTTGTGTCTCGGCTGCATCAGCAGAATTTTATTATATCACCTATTCCTGATGCTTAGGATTCCTGATGATTAGATCATGTATTACAACTGTGAAAACGAGAATATTTCCGCTTGCACCTCATGCGGCCAATTGGCCAACCCTTAATACACTAACTTGTTTATACTCATCTGCAGTAACTGAGGATCCACGTGAGTTCAGAGGCTGCTGGGTTCAGCTCTAGTGCCTTCTTCATGTCTCTGTGTTTGAGACAGACTCTGAGCTCCTGCCTATGTGGACATGTCTGAGAAGAGGAGTCATCATAAGAATGTCTCAGCCTCAAGCCTGGATGGGATCAGAGGTGGGGACATTATTGAATCAACAGATATACAGAGGGTTTCAGACCTTCAGGTGCTGGTGTCATGGTGACAGCAATTTGCAAGGGTGGGAAGGTCTGATCAGGGACCCCAGAGGGTGTATTATGTTTCAATCTCTCCTGGGAACACAGCACCTTGTGGGCATTGAGGTCTCTGTCATTTGTGAGACAGTAAGAATCAACCTCATCCTCAGGTTGGAGCCCACAGATGGTCTGTGAAGCCATGTATCTATCTGACTTGGAGGCAGAAGATCAATCTAGAACCCCTGATGGCCAGGTACTTCCAAAAGCCAGTATTTGGGGGAACAACAGCACTAAGAGGTGGAACCCACACCATTATCAGATCTGGTGCTGCTGCTACTCCGAGTGTAGGTGATGGTGACGTCCTGGACCAGAGTCCCCAACACTGATGGTGACTGAGTCACCAAAGACCATGCCAAAGACCCTAAAGTGAAGGACAGAGTGAGAGAGAGTCAGGGTCCCACCAACAACTCAAGATAAGGACCCAGGAGAAAGAAAAGACCCAGTTATCCCCCGAGGGACCCCCCCCCTCCCCCACCACTGACGTCGGAGTTCAGTTGTCTGTGTAGTACGTGAGAAAGGTGAAGAGGAGAGGGGTCCAGGGCATGGTAGAGATGACCCAAGAACTTTCTCTCCCCGTACTCCCGCTGGGATAGAGATCCCCCAGCCTCTCTTATCCCTTCCCTCACTCTGATGGGAACAGGGCCCATCATTCAGATTAGTCCCCATCCCTCCGGATTGCCCCAACCTCTCCATCAACCAGGAATCAATACCCTCTGCTTCAAAGTTGTATTTAAAGAGCATGGGACTGGTGAATTTCTTCTGTGGGGACATCTAGGGCCTTGGGAGAAAGGGGCTGCTGGGCCCCAGGCATCCCTGAGCAGGGGCACCTACTAAGCAGCCAGGTGCTTGGTCTCCAGCTCTGGGCGCTACCTTGTGGTGGAGGCACGTGCCCACAGCGCCACCTGCTGGCCCTGGAGCACATTGCACCAGGTGTGAAAGGCAAGGTCACCATCCTGCCTGAGGGAGGGGCAGGCCCTCCTTGACCAGCGCCACTTCCATTGCCCCTGCCTCAGAAATGGGAAAAATCCTTCATCCAGGGGCCTTTCACGAAGCTGCAACCTCCTCAAATCACGCGTCCCTTAGTTCCCTAGAACGGCCTCCTCAAATGCTGACCCTTCCTCATGGGTTACATTAGTGGAAAGGGGTAGCCCTGAGACCTGGCACCTGAAGGGAGATGTGTCCTGCTGTCAGCATATCAGAAAGACAGAGGCCTGGACCAGCCACAGCCCATGGTTTGGGAAGGCTGGGGAGCTCCTCCTCCCTCTGACCTCACTTTCCAGTGAGGCAGGGTCAGAAACCCGGCCCTGCCCCTGGATTCCTCTCCCGTCTACTTTTTGCGAGGATTCATCAACAAGGACCCCGGAGGAAGGGGTTGAGAAGATACTGCTCTGCACCTTTAGAAAGATAGAGGTCGGCTCCCTGAGACCCACCTCTTAGCACGCCTGTCCCAGTAGGACCTGGGGCTGGAGCCCTGACCTGAGGGGGATGGGTCTCCATGAAGAGAGCGGGGCCAGGGTGGAGTGGGGATACTGGTGTGAGGAGAGACTGAGGAATGAAGGGGGGGTGAGGGATGAGGCTCCCAGGAGCCCCCAAAAGTAATTTTGAGTGCTTGAGCTGAGGCTAGTGACAGAAAAAGAGGATTTCAGACTGTCCTCTGGCCTGTGGGGACCCTCCTGTCAGAAGGTGACAGGGACCATCCAGTAGATTGGAAGGTTCTTTGATGATGAGCTGTTCTGAAGAGGTGCTGTTGGAGAAGGCTGGAGACCTGTTCAGCTGCCTCTGACTGTCCCCAGCACCCTTCTTACGGAAAACATTCAGAAAGGCATAATGATTTCTACTCCTCTCTCTCTCTGTCTCTCTGTCTCTGTCTCTGTCTCTGTCTCTCTCTCTCTCTCTCTCTCTCTCACAAAGACATGTGGGCTGAATCAGCTGTGATGGGCATGTGTCCTGTAGCATTTCACACCATGAATGATGCTGACTTTTTTGTAAATGTAGCAGCTGTCTCACTTTTGTCCCCAAATTTTCACTTGTTCCATGAGTGCTGTGTGTAGTCACCTTCTTTCCTGTTCGAGGTGAAATGAACTGTTCATAGAATGTGTTTCATTGGGTGTTGATTTGTTAATCAGAATACATGTTTAATCTTAGATGGTTTCGATGATCTGAAAGACACTATTAACAGAATAATTATGTGGGTGTGTATACATTCACTTTTTTTAACTCTACATATTCACAACAGAGATACACTGTGGAAATAGCATGGTATGTCTTTCTGAATTTCTCAGTAACAGGCAGCCCTTCACACACACAACGACAGAGAAATTGCTCACAAGTTCACAGAGAGAGGTCACTAAGTACAGAGGCTTACCTCATACAACGAAGTAGTAGATGACATATAGAGATGATGAGAAAGGAATTTGCCAAATTTGATAATTTTTTGAGAGAAAAATCTGGGCTTTAAAATTCAATTTCCAATCATTTTCTCACCAACACGCTTTGAGGTATAATTAACAAATAAATAGTCTATATATAAGGTGTAAAATGTGATGGGCATGATCCCATCACCAGGGACACATGGCCCCTTCTGTGCAGGACGCTGTGTTCTTTCCTCTGATGTGATCTACTGGTGACCATGGCTCCCCTTCTCTGTCAACTCCCCATAGCACCGAGGGGAGAGACAGCCTTTCTGCAGGGATGGGAGGCCACGGGAAGGGACCTGGAAGACATTGCTAGTGGGTTATTCCAGGCGAACCTTCCTTGTCTGTCAACGTTCCCACACACTTGGGACTACTGTCATTCATAGAGATTTTTAACACAGTGAATCACTCCTAGGAATCTTGTCTGCAAGCACAGGACACAAGTCTGCAGGGAGCTGTGACAAATGATATTCTCTGTAGCATTTTACTTAAAACTCTAAATCCCTTGAGCAGGATGTGTTCCAGAAGAGCAGGACTTTGGTGGTGACCAAATGTTTAGGATCAACATTTCAAATGTAAGGTTTGAGAAAAATATAGTCCATATTAAAGAATGAGTGCCGTGGGAGCTAAAGAAAAATGACAGCAATTTGTGTGCTTGCATCTGAAAATATATCCACTTTTCATCATGATCTTGCCAGAAACATAGACTTCAACCAAAAATGAACAGATGAAACATTGATCCCGTTTGCCAAAATAAAGTAAACAGATGCTTTTAAATTAGGAAAATCCTAGGGGGCCCCTGGGTGGCTCAGTCAGGTGGGCGTCCGACTTCAGCTCAGGTCATGATCTCGTGGTTCGTGAGTTTAAGTCCCACATCGGGCTCTGTGCTGACAGCTCAGAGCCTGGAGCCTGCTTCGGATTCTGTGTCTCCCTCTCTCTCTGCTCCTCCCATCCTCTCCCTCTGTCCCTGTCTCTCTCAAAAATGAATAGACATTAAAAAATAATAAAAAAAATAAAAACATAAAAAAAGAGAAATTCTGGAATTCCACGCATCAGTCTCTGAACTGATTTGAGTCTGGGGAGAAAGAACCCCTGACCAGCCACGTGGCCAGCTCTGGGTGTGAGCAAGGTGCAAGGGGTCAGAGAAATTCCATCATGAGGAATTTATTTTCTGATTTCTAAGTCACATGAGACTACCTAAATTCCAGATCAAACCCCGTGGGTGAGTGTGAGCCTGGCCTGGCCCGGAAATGCTCGGTGGCAGGAACATCGGAATATTCTGGAGCTGGGCTGCAGCTGGAGGGGCTGGGCTTCAGGAAGAACGAGGCCATCACAGAGACTCAGTGGTGCCCAGTGACCCTGCTGACAGTGATTTCTTCTGAAAGGTCATCATTCAGCTGCCTGCCATCTTCACCCAAGCTCTGTAGTCACCCTGGATGTAATGGTGCTGAAGCAGGACCAAGGGATCCCTTTGTGCGTTCTTCCTCTGGGAGACTGTCCAGATCAAAGACTGTAAGACGCCTGGCTGGGAGACCCTGCAGCTTAAGCTTCTCTCTTGTTTGATGGGGACCCTGTGCCTGGCTCAGTGCACTTTCCATCACATTAGCCCACGTGTGTCGTAAATGAAGGGGCAAGTGAACTTGTGGAAAGTTATGTTTCCTTTAATGGATTTATAAACTAGTGACAACATGAAATTCTTTCCTTAAGAAATAATCTCAGAGTTTTCTCTGATTCTTCTGTAAAGCATGGCCTCAACCCTTCTTCCTCTGATCACTGCAGTGTAGGCTTTGTCTTCTTTAGGTGACTTCCCATTGGATTTCTAATAGTTTCCTTATATCTTCTAGACAGTGTGCCCTGGGACATAATGAGCCTGTCCTAACACTGCTTGCCAGCACATCTTTGCAAGCCCCAACCAGGGGATGACAGGGTCAGGGTGTGGACCCATCTGCCTTGATCCTGCCTGCGGGACTGCTGACCCCCTGCTCCGAGGCTGGGGTCCTGTATGGAGCTCAGCTTCAGCCTCCTTATCCGCCATGTCCTGTTGATCCCTTTTCCTCAGCAGGAAAGTGAGAAGGGTAGCCAAGTAGTCATTAACAATCTTTATTGTGTGAAAGAATGCTCTGGAAACATTTAAATCCAAACCAACTACAGAACCCCAGTTCTTGAAGTTCATGTTAACTTATCTAAAGGAAATTGTGATTTTCTGTGCTTCCCTAAAGGGGAACGTTTATAACACATGGGTAGCAATGAGAATAAGGGAACTGAGCTCAGCCTCGCATGGTGTTCTTGTAACAATTCTTTGCTCTTCCAACAGGAACATTGTGAGATGAGAGTAAGCAGATATGTGCATTCCTAGAACTATGAACAAGTCACCTGGGTCAGGGGTTGATCTTTCCCGGAATCAGGAGGTGGAAGTCATCCTTCATCAGAGACGGGTCCTCATGCTGTCCCAGCTGGTGGAGCCCCCTCCCTGAAATGTTGCCACACCTCCCACTTCTTTTTTCTCATCCCCATCCCCCTCCTTATTCCCTAAATCCTCCATGTCACAGGGGTCCTGACCCTCCTTCTCCACCCCACTGGCCAACGCTCGTCCAGGACCGGGTGACGTGGGCACCATCCACAGCCCTGCCTGGTCCCCACCTTCATGTTCCCCTCCTGCTCCTTCCTTGTATGCATAACACTGGGACCTCATCACAACACATCAGATTCTGGAGTACCCTGTCAACCGCTCCAATGCTCCGGTTCCACCCCACTGACTCCACCCATCCCCATGCTCCCAGGACATAGCTTTCCTATACATGTTTAGCTTCTGTGTCCTCTCTCTTCCCCCAAATACTGTCAATGCCCTGAGCATGGGGACCTTTCCTATGGTGTCCGCATGTGGTCCGCGTCCCTAGACTCAGGTTTCTCCCATAGTAGGTATTCTCCAAATGGTGTGGATCTTCACAGTCAATTATTCAGAGTCGACACACCTGGACACTGTGTCCCTGGCTCTCCCCTGACTCCCTGATATGGACTCAATTGTTTCCCCCCTCAAAACCCTATGTTGAAGCTCCAACCCTCAACGGTATGTATTTGGATATAAGTCACTGAAGGAAGTAATTAAGGTAAATGAAGTCGTAAATAAGGGTGATGGCCTAATCAAATGGTCTCTTCATAAAAAGAAGAAGAAAAAACAGAGTTGAGCACACACAGAAAATAGGCCACAGTGAGGATCCACAAGAATGCAGCCATCTGTAAGAAAGACCTCAGGAAAGCAAACCTACGAAGACCTTGGACTGGAGACCTCCAGTCTCCACACTGAGAAAATGTGCTTCTGTTGGTTAAGCCACACAGCCTGTGTTATTACATAATGGCAGCCCAAGCAGACTGACACATCTCTCCGTGGACTCTTTCCCCAGGACAACCTGTCCCAGAATCCAGAGATTTATGTTCAATTAGAGTAAAACAGACAATGTATTGTGGCCAAACGCAAGCTTGGGGGCAGAATTTGAGAAGATGATTCCCATTCTTTGTAGCAAGTTCCCGGTGGATGGATCCCAGACCCTAGCTTTTGACAAAACAAACAAAGGAAGCAACTATTGTGACAGAGGGGTCGGGGCTGCACAGGGATCCCCATCATTATGAGGACAGTAAGTTTTTGTCTCACCTCCCCGCAGACCTGGAACACTATGTCAGCACTGAGATGGTTCTCACAGGCCTGGAATAATAATCAGCCCCAGCCTCAGCATGAGGCCAGTGATGGTCAAGGAGCTTGGGCTGCAAGACCTTGAGCTCTAGAGTCAATCAGGGACTGCTGAGCATCAGTCGTCAATTGTTATCATAACATATGAGAAGTCTGAGGAGCATATTCATGGGAGCCGCTGGTACCAGTAAACGCAATAAACACAACCAATGTTGTCAGTGTTTCCAGTTCAGGAGATGGAGAACCTCTGACTCAGGGCCCCAGACACTGAGGGCGGCTGAGTCAGCACAGACTGGGCCCAGGACTCTGCAAGGGGGAGAGACAAAGGAAGGATGATGCTGGGTCTAGACACAAGAGGAGGATAAAGGGCCCAAGAGTCCTCCCTGGACCACTTCCCTGTCCCTGAATCCAGTTACCTATGCAGTGAGCAAGAAGGGTAAGGAGGAGAGGAATGTAGGGCATGGGGCAGATCGTCACTGTTTCTGCTTTCTGTGGCCACCCAGCTGAGCAGAGCCTCCCCTAATCTCTCCCTTCCCCTCTTCATCTGGGAGAGGGAGGGCCCATCCATGCAAATCAGACCCAAGTTCTCTGTCCCCTCACTGGCCCTGGGTCAGGTCCTTCCATCTGAGGATGTCAGGGGGGTGGTAGGGGAGTGCCTGGGTGGAGCCAGGAGTGGGGAGGCCCCAGCTGTGAGCTCTGAGCACAGGGCACAGGCAGTGCCAGGTGGCAAGTCCCAGCTCTGATCATCCCTGACCCCTCAGAAATGGAACCCATGCGCACCCTGGTCTCCAGGCCCAGACACAACATTGGGTGACATTGTGTTGATCTGAGTCCTGCATTACAGCCAGGCCAGGTTTCCGCTTATGTGGCCTCCCATCATTTCAGGACAGACTTTACATTCTACTCAGACTCCTCAGGGTGAGTGTGCGCATAGCTCTTTGGCTGTTCATGGCTCAGGATGGAGGGCACACACCTCACCATGGCCCGAAGCCCTGAGAGACCAGCTGTTTCTGTAGCTCACCGGGTCCCAGTCTATTCTAACATCCAGGTCCGATTTCTAAATGCTATGATCCTGTAATGCTGCACATGATTATTATACTTTTTTCTCACTCTTAGAAGGAGCCCTGATCTATGGGAGTGTAAACATGTATATATAGCGTCAAAATTAAAGAAAAATCTCCTTTAGAGTGTTGCTGGGAGACCAGTAGGGGAAACTCTCACGCCCACCACTCCTTAATTACAGATCAAACAAAAAAGATGTACCTTGCAAGCGATGCCAGTGGTGAAGGTGTCTTTGGTTAAGTTAGCAAAGTGACTTTTGCAAAGCAACTAAAGATAGGGGGCTGGTTGCCAGCAGTCACATTTGTGAGTAGAGGGTTGGAATTATCAATACCCCCTCCTGACCTGGGTGGGAGGGATTAGTTTGAATCTATTGCCAATGGCTGATGATTTAACCAATCATGAGTATGTAATGAAGTCTCCACTAAAACCCAGTAGGAAGGGCACCTGGGTGGCTCAGTTGGTTGAGCATCCAACTCTTGATTTTGGCTCAGGTCATGATCTCAGGGTCGTGGGATTGAGCCCTGCATCAGTCTCAGTGCTGAGCATGGAACCTGCTTAAGATTCTCCATCTCTCTCTCTCTCTCTCTCTCTCTCTCTCTCTGCCTCCCTCTCCCCCACTTGCATGTTTTTTCTTTCTAAAAAAAATTTTTTTAAAGGAGGGGCTTCATAGAGCTTCAAGATTGGTGACCAGGTGGAGATTTGGAGCCATATCAGGCTCACAGTGGACATGGAAGCTCCATGCCCTTCCCCCATACCTGGCCCTGTGTATCTCTTCCATCTGGATGCTCCTCAGTTATACCTTTTTATAATGAATCAGTAATCTTGTCAGAAAAAAAAAGACATTTCTTTGAATTGTGTGAACCACTCTAGCAAATTAATCAAATCCCTGTAGGAGGTGATTGGAAACTGCAACCCACTTCAAGTGGGCCCAAAGCTCAGGAAACACCCAATACTTGTGATTGGCACCCCAAACGGAGGGCATTCTTGCAGGACTGAGCCCTTGCCCTGTGGGATCTGTGTAATCTCCAGCACTGAGTGTCTTGTAGTGTGAATTGAGTTGACTTGTAGGGCACCCAGCTGATGTCCCAGTATGGCTTGCTGGTGTGGGGAAATCCCTTACCACACTGGAATTGGTGACCAGAATTTCAGGTGGTTGACTCCTTCCTGGGTTTTTCCATCATAGCCGGAACCATTTTAAATTTACATAAAAATTAGTTTTTCATATATCTCATGGAAAATCTCACTTTTCTAGAATTCAAAAGTAAACTATTCATGTGTGAGGTTATTTTGTCTAACTGCTGGATGGTGCTTCAAACATCACTCTTAAGTGCATTGCATGCATAGATTATTTTCTTGGATGCTAATACGTATCTTATTTTTTATTCTTATATCAGTATCACATTGGTTAAATTATTTTAGCTTTAACAAATGTCTCAGTATCCAACAATTTATGTCCTACTTCTTTGTCCATTCATTTGCAAAATGCTCTAGACTATTTCTGTCCTTAAAATTGTCCTTATAAATATTAGGGAAAAAGAAATCATTAAGCCAAACTACCAACAAGTTTATCTTTCTATTTATGCAAGTCCTTTTCTATCTTTTTGAAAGGATTTTTCATGTTTTCCTAGAGTTTATGCATTTTTTGTCAGGGATGGGCTGGAGTCTCTGTGGAATGTGTGGGTTCATAAAGTTGCCGCTGTGTGTTGGCAGGGAAGAAGGGGCTGCCACCATTCCTTGGTTCCCAGGGGCACCTTCTCTTCTGAGCCATGGGGAGACTTGCTGAGCCTGAAGTTTGCCTCCAGTGCTGACTAGTGAACGGCATGGTCAGGAAGAGATTCTAGAACAGGTCTGAAGTCCTGCGCGTGCCGTGCCTGGCACAGGCAGATTCCACAGGACATTCCTAACTATGGTCCTCACATCCCTCAGTCTCTCCATTCTAGTGTCTCTGAGAGAATTATCTTCCTGAGCAAGGATTTTCTGCTGTGTTCACGTGAGCAGGCTGAGCCTACAATTTCAACAATAGCTCAGACTAAAGCTCCTTAAAGTCAATGCTTCCTGGAGAGTTTCAGAGCCTAGGCTCCTGGTAATGTGATAGAAACAGTAGAGACCATGAAAAGGAGCTCAACATCCCTACTCATTAGGGAAATGAAGATCAAAACCACTTACATACCACTTCAGCTTTATGAAGAGATGGTCATCTGAAACCTCATGTATGCTAGTGGGAATGCAATCCTTTGCAGCCACATTGGAGAACAGTCTGGCACTTTATTCAGAAGTGTATAATAAAGTCACGATAGGGCCCAGGAATTCAGCTATTAGGTATCAAACCAAAAGAAACTAAAATATATGTCCACACAAACAGCTTGTATAGGAGTGTTTATGGCAGCAATATGCATAATAGACAGAAGGTGTCAATGACACAAATGTCCATCAGCTGATAAATAGATAATGAACATATGGTGCATCCATACAGTGAAATACTAGTCACCAATTTAAAAAAGTGAACTACAGAGCCAGATATAACTAGATGGACCTCAAAAACATATTACACCTAAGATTCAGCAACAGAAGGCAATCACACGTTTGTTTTGACAGCCTATGCAATAAAATTGGAACCTTCCAGATAGATTAGCATGGGCTCCACACAAGGATGATAGGCAATTAAGTGAAGCATTCCATACATTTACAGATGGTGATGTTCCCACAGCAATGTGCATGCACCTAATGTGGGTGAATGGGGCACTTAAAATGGCACATGTTCAGTGTTTCAGTGCACATGAAATGCCCACAATAAATCACTGCAGACAGAATGGAATTTGTGGCTACAAAGGGCGGAGTGCAGTGGCGACAGTGACTTCACTGCTGGTAGGTCCAAGGTTTCTCTGCAGGCGATGGAAATGTGGTAAATTCAGTCATGATAGAGGTTGTCCAACTGTGTAACTATACTAAAGACCATGGAATTGTACACTGTAAATGAATGAACTTTGTGGCATGCAAATTATCTCAATAGCTTTGTTTTGCTTTGTTTTTAGAAAAAAACAATACGAGGGAGAACAACTGTGACCGACCTTTTAAGGTCGTTCTGTGCTCAGAGCAGACCCTCACACCTTCTAGGGTGTCCGTGGTCTCCCTGTTTGTTTGTCACAGGCAATAATGGGGGTGACCACGAGGGGCAGGGGCAGGTTTTTGTCTTAGGTCCCCATGGGCCTGTAGCACTGTGTCAGCATTGATGCTTTCATCCCACACTGAGCAGTAATAATCAGCCTCGTCCTTAGGCTGCGGGCCCAAAATGGACAGAGAGGCTGTGTTCCCAGAGTGGGAGCCAGAGATCTGGAACTGTGAGAGCCTACTTGTCCTGAGCATCACAGTTTTGGGGCCACCGTGAGAAATCTGTTGGTACCAGCCCACATGATTTGTTCCAACATTGTAACTGTTTCCAGTGCAGGTGAGGGTGACCTTCTGTCCCACAGACCCTGATGTGTATGCTTCCTATGTCAGTGGAGACTGTTCCCAGGACCCTGTAACAGAGCAGTGGAGACACAGACAGGGGAGTCTCAAGGAAGAAGAAGAAGAAAAAAACAGAAGAAGAAGAAGGAGAAGGAGAGGACAAAGTGGAAGAAGTAGTCAACCTGTAGTTAGCACTGCAGGATGGAGTGGATTGACTGTGGGGCCCAAGAAGGTTGGATCTCATGTTCCTGAGCCTGGGTCACTGGAGGAGCACTACGACGTTTGGGTTGTGTTGGTCAGTGATGTCTGGCTTCATTATGGATTGGAAACAAGTGCTGATGAGGTAGCATGATGTGGAGACAAAAAAGGAACCTTGGTCCCAGGGTACATGGTTGAGTCAATGATTTGGCTCAACTCTGGTTGAGTCCAGAGATTTGAGGAGATATCCCGGTAGTGATGTGTCAAAATCATGTCATTCTGTCCACTGCTGTTGCTCCTTCGGGGGGCAGTAGAGAGTGCATTTCTGTCCTGGGGTCTCTGTCCCTGATGGAGGCTGGATCAGCAGGGAGAGGTGTGGAGATCTGTGAGCACAGGGCAGGGTCAACACTTCAGAGAGTGGGGCTAGAGTAGGATCCCTGCTGGAGCTCAGGAAGCATTCATCTGGGTGGTAAGTAAGAACAGGGAGGACTAGGGGCATTCAGTCTGTGGTGGCCACGATCTGACACCTTGATCCTTAAGTCGCCAACGAGGGCACACCTGCCTCACACTTCTTACTCCATTCCACACCCTGAGGAATTGGGTCTGTGATGGTTAAATTACGTGTAGCTTGTGTAGGCCATGAGAGCCAGATGTTTGGTCTAACATGATTTTAGTAGTTTCTGCGAATATATATTTCACATGATATTAAGAAGTAAATGAGTAGGGGCACCTGGGTGGCTCAGTCAGTTAAGCAACTGACTCTTGATTTCAGATCAGGTCATGATCTCACGGTTCATAAGATTGAACTCTGCATTGGGGTCTGAGCTGAAAGCATGAAGCCTGATTGGGATTCTCTCTTCCCTTCTCTCACTGCCTCCCCCCACCCCACTGTGCTCTCTCTCTTCTCAAATAAAGGAATAAATTTTAAAAAATGGAATTAAGTCAGTAGACTTTTATTAAAGCCAATTACCATCCATAATGTGAATGTGCCTCATCCAATCAGTCGAAGGCCTTGATGTAGAAAAGACTGACCTTGCACAGAAAGAAGGGATTCTGGGAACACATTGCCCTCAGAACAAAACTACAACGTCTACACTTCCTCTCCTGGGTCTGTGGCCTTCCAGCCCACACTGTGGATTTTGGACTTGCCAACCACTACAACAATGGATAAGATTCCTTAAAATAAATATCTCAGAGAGATTGATATGCACACATAGACATGCACATATACATACATTATATTATACATACATACACACATGCATCTTATTGGTTCTGTTTCTCAGGAGAACCCTAACTCATGTGCAGTCCTTTATCCAAATCTCAGTCTTATTCTTTGATTTTTTCTAGCCCTTTGCATGGTTCAGTTCTACAGAGGGATCAAGACAGCTGATCAGGCAATGCTAAGTCTGTGCTCTAGGTCCTGCAAAGACCTTGAGAAATCATGATCACAAAGTGATCACAGGTGTCAGGTGGTGGGGAAGTGACCACCATTGAAGTTTCTTGCAACTCTTCACCTTCTTTCTACCTCTGGGAAGAGAAGGTCATCATGTGAGTAATATACTTTTTGTTTCTTTTTTTTAAAAAAATTTTTCAATGTTTATTTATTATTGAGAGAGAGAGACACAGAGTGTGAGCAGGGGAGGGATAGAGAGAGGGGGAGACACAGAATCTGAAGCAGGCTCCAGGCTCTGAGCTGTCAGCACAGAGCCTGACACGGTGCTTGAACTCACGATCTGTGAGATCATGACCTGAGCCGAAGTCAGTCGCCTAACCAACTGAGCCATCCAGGCCCCCCTATACTTTCTGCTTTCTAACTCTCATGTGAATGCCTACATTTCATATCAACACCTCGTGCCTGGGAGTGAGTGTGTGTTGGTCTGGAATTGATCAGGTGCATGGACATCAGAATGGTCATGGGATTGAGCTATGATTTTATGAGATGGAAACAACCTGGCCCATATCCCCTGCCCAGATGCCAGTGTCCATAGTCCATGTCCCAACTTGAATAACAAAGAGGGTAGAGGGAAGAAGAGGTGGCAGGCACGGCCATATTTGGTGAAACTTATCATTTTCTTCTCCTATTTGAACCCCAAATCCCCAGCCATGTGATTAGTCAGTGACTAAGCCCAGTTCCAACCAGATAGCCACTGTATACCCAAGCCACTTGGACAATCCCCTCCCTGGTCACCATGATGATTTCAGGGGAGATGGTGGAGTGATCTGGTCCAGGCAACTTGAAAACCGAAGTTTCTGGTCAATGGGTCATGGAGGGCAAATCTCTCGTCCAGAGGGTGTGTTGTATGGACCTCATTCTGGGACTGCAGGGACATTTGTCCCAATCTGGGAAGTCAGCCTGAGACACAGTATGTTTTACTTCTGTTTCTTCTCTCTACTTCCAGACACTGTCAGTTCCCTGAGCAGGTGTGCCCTCCATGTGTTTCCTTTGCTGTGTCATGACCCCTTAGACCCAAGTCTGCCATGTAGCAAGGGTTCAGTAAAGGGTGTGAATGCATACCATTGGAAGAGTGGACTATCCTAAGCCAGACACAGCTGGACTCTGAGTCCTGGTTCTGTCCTGACCCCTTGATAAGGACTGAACTGTGTGCCTTCAAAACCCTATGTGGAAATCCTAACCCACATTGTGATGTTTGCAGATAAGGCATTGAAGCATGTAATTATGGATTAACGAGGTCATATGGGTGGTGTCCTAAAACATAGGGATGATGTCTTTATAAGAAGAGGTAGAGACACCAGAGGAGAAAACACAAACAAGGCCATGTGAGCACCCAGGAAGAACGCCACCATCTGCAAGCCAAAGAGAGAGACCTCAGGAGAAATCAAAGCTGGCAACACCTTGAACTTGGACATTCAGCATCCAGAACTGTGAGAAATTCAATATCTTTTGGATTAGCCACACAGTCTACGGTTATGTTATGGTAGCCCTAGCAGACAGGCACAAGCCTCAGGGACTCTGTCCCCAGGGCAATATCCCAGCGTACAGGAATTTCTGCTCAGTTTGCATGAAACAGAAAATGTGTACCTGCAAGACAGGCTGCAGAGACACAATTGAGAGGACAAGGACACATATCCTAGAGAAAGTTCCCTGAGTTGGGTTTCAGACCTCAGATTTAGGTCAAACAAAAGGGGAACCGGCTATCTTGGCAGAAGATGGGGGCTGCAAAAGAAATCCCATCACTGCAGGGACAGCATGTTTTAGTCTCACTTCCCCACAGGCCTGGAGCACTGTGTGAGCTCTCAGACTATCATCCCATGCTGAGCAGTAATATCAGCCTCGTCCTCAGCCTGCAGCCCAGTGATGGTCAGCGTGCCTGAACTGCCAGACTTTGAGCCAGAGAATCTATCTGGGACCCCCGAGGGTTTGCTGTTATCCCAATAGATGACAGTTTTGGGGCCCATTCCTGGGACTTGTTGGTACCAGCTCACAGCATTACCACCCCCCGGATGTTGGAGCTGCTTCCGGTGCAGGAGATGGTGATCCTCTGGCCTAGGGTCCCAGACACTGATGGTGGCTGAGTCAGCACAGACTGGGCCCAGGACCCTGCAAATGAATGAGAGACACAGAGACCGTGATGCCGGGGTGTAGAGACAAGAGGAAAAAGCAGGACCCACATGTCCTCCAAGGGCCCCTTCCCTTGGCCTCACATCCAGTTACCTGTACAGTGAGCAAGTAGGGTGAGGAGAAGAGGGGTCCAGGCCATGGTGGAAGTCATCACTGTTCCTACCTTCTGTAACCCACGGTGTGCAGACCTCCCCTAATAGGTGTCTTCCCCCTTTTCATTCTCTAAGAGGGGGAGGATCTGTCCATGCAAATGAGATTCATAGCTGTCTAACACTTCACTGGCCCTGGGTCAGGCCTCTCTGTTGAGGAGGTAAGGGGATGGGTATGGGAGGGGCTGTGTGGGGCCAGGGGGTGTGGATGTCACCGCTGTGAGCCCTGAACATAGGGCACAGGCAGTTCCAGGTGGCAGGTCCCAGCTCTGATCACCTTTTAACCCTTGAAATGGGCCGTATGTGTCCCTTGGTGGTCCAGGCCCAGACACAGCATTGTGTGACATGTGACTGGAGCCAGTCAGACACACCTCCTGACATCCTACTGCTTTGTCCCCTATCCCCTGCTTTAGGGCCAGGTATCCCCTTATGATGCCTCCCATTACCTCAAGGAAAGCTGTATACTCTACCCAGACTCTTCAAGGTCTGGCCATGGCTACCTTGGCTGTTCATGGGTCAGGGTCGAGGTGGCATCTCGGCTCAGATTCCTTTTCAGTCAGGATCAAATCCAGAGCACTGTGCTACCCCCATGAAGACGTGTCTCTTTCTGTGCAGGACACATGTTTTTTCCTCTTATGTGATTCCTTGCTTGTTACAAATTTAGCAGTGTATCTCCAACACACAAAAAAATATTTTTTCAAAGTCCATTTTCCTGGTGAACTGTAAGTATTTTTGTTTTTTATCTGATCTTTATTCAAGATTCACCATTTTATTGGTCTTCTCACTAATAGATGAGTTGAGTAACATATTTTACACTTGTTCATTTTGTATTTGTATGAGAATCAGATATTTGGCTTTTTGAGTCTGGCTAATTCTGATCCCACTCCCAGGACACAGAAAAGGTTAAATGTGTCAGTGCCTTCTGTGACCTCCCTGTGAGGTGGAGTCTCTCAGCAATGATCCTGAGGTGGCCTGGGGTGGCACTTACTGGGGACTGGAGCAGATGAGGAACCATCATGAGATGTGTACAGAGCATCTTGTGCTGGGCCTCTGGGACTGATCCTCTCCTGAGGAAGGGACAGATGGAGGAGAAAACCACAGGTGGTCATGGGATGTCTTATGTTTTATAAGACATTAGAAAACTCTGGGAGTCAGAATTACAACCGTATGAGACAGAAACCCCATGGTCTGTGTCTCCTGCTCAGCTCTTAACGTACACAACACAAGACTCAAACATGAACCAGCTATGAGGGTGGAGGGCAGAGCTGGTAATAAAGAGCTGAGTGATATACAAGGTGGGGATGCTTGCACAAACCGTCTGACCTTTTCCTCTCCTATCCAGACCCACATCTTCCAGTCATGCTGTCAGAACGTGATTGATCCAGCTCCAAATGCTGGGATGAACCTCATTTTTCTGGGAGAAATCAGATGAATTTCTTTCTGGTACCATGTTGATGGCAGGGAAGATGGTGTAAGAGATCTGGTCCAGTCCTGAAGCCTGGGATTCCTGATCAATGGGTCCAGGATGACGAGAATCTCTTATTCTGGATGGCTTGTTGTGTGGATGCAATACATGGGAATGCAGAGGCATTTTGTTCCTATGTGGGAAATCAGCTTGGGGACATGGGGGTCATGGAGAAGGGTCGTCTCAGATAACTATCAGAGAAAGAAGAGTGAGTCCTGAAGGATTTCCCTCTTGTTATCTGGAGAGGAAATATGCCTGTGTTTTATTTTCTTAAGTTTTATTTATTTATTTATTTTGAGAGAGAGAGAGAGAGAAAGAGAAAATGAGTAGGGGAGGGGCAGAGAGAGAGCGAAAGAGAATCCCAAGCAGGCTCCACACTGCCAATGCAAAGCTGCCTGACGTGGGGCTTGAACTCACAAACCGTGAGATCACGGCCTGAGCTGAAATCAAGAGTCAGATGCTTAAGCGACCCAACCACCCAGACACCCCGAAATATCCCCATGTTACCACTGAACAAGACAGGGAGGTTGTTGACGCTTCCATCATGGGGGTGAACTTGGGTCCTCATCTCCATACCTCTGATCAAGAATGTTCTCCCTAGGAGCTCACTCACATGCCATCCAGCTCCTAAGGGTTAGCTCGAAGCCACACCCCCTTCTTCGGTGCCTCCTTCCTCCCCAAACTTGCTGAATCTGCCCATTATCCTCTAACAGCTACCGGTGTTCCCACTGGCTTGCTTCCTCCCTCCTCCTCATTCATGTTCACTGAAACATCTGGACTTTTCTTCATAAGCTTGAATTAGATCCTGTGTCTTTTTGTCAAATGCTCCAGTGGCTCCTGTATCCACCTGCAATACTCAACTCCCCTCACTCCATGGTAACATTTTACATGTGTTTATGCTTTTCCTGGTTTGTTTTCCCTTTCCCAGATAGCGTCAGCTCCCTGATGACAGGGGCAATCCCTGTCTTGCCTACACTGTATCCTGAGCCTCTAGACCAAGTGTGGTACCAAGTATGTTTTAGTAAATAGTGTGGGACGAAGGAACTCTTGGTGAGTCAACTGTCCTAAGTCAAATGCAGTTGGACTCCTGTGTCTCTGGTTCAAACCTGACACTTCATGGACCTGGCCCCCAGGGAAGGCTGACCATTGCATCAAGGGATTTCTGCTCAATGTGAGACGGTATCACAATATGTGTTGCCAAGGACTGGATTTGGGGACATAGTTTGAGAGGATGAGGACAGATTGTAAATTATGTACAGTCAGATGCAATAAGTGTCCAGAGAGTGAAGGGCCCACAAGAGGAGGAGGGAGGCTGCATCTTGATTCTTCACTGATCTGGAACAGTGTTTGTCCAGATGGCCCCATGTCTGGACCCAGTGGTCAGACTTGTCTTAGGACAGGACCTAAGAAATCATGCCTTGGCAGACCTGAAGCCAGAGGTTTCGTCTCAGATAACAATGAGACAAGATCTCCTCAGTCCCTATTTCTATGGCTTCCACATATGTGTTTTGTGCCAGGCCACAATTTCATCTCATGTTGCTGCTTTTTCTGCTACAGATGATTTTGTCCTTGAGATATGACCCCAACCTCATGGATGGATGAGTCTGTAGATCCTGGAAACAAAACCTAAATTACAGAAAATATAGGGGGCAGGGATATTTGGAGTTCCTTATTACTTGGTCCAAAGCCTAACTCACTTTGGGGATTCAGAGCACAAAGCTCGGGATGCCAGCAAGGTTAGCGAATGGGGAGGGAATGGCAGAAAAGAGAAAATAAATCTGAATACAAATTGAGAAGGAAACCCTGGGCGTTCCTCTGCTACATCGGTGCAGGAGACTTGATACACATTTGCTAAGATACACACTCATTTTAAATTTCCTCACAGATCAGATCATTCCTTACAAGATCATGTAGATCTTGCCTTACATTGACAAGTTAGTAGAAAGAATCCATGAAAACTATCATTGTAGACAGATGAAATTGGGAGTGGGTGCTCAAGGAGCTAGAATCTCATTTCCTCCTAGGCCTGGGACATGGGGCCTTTCATTGTGCTGGTCAGTGGGGTTCAAAGTCATCCTTAAGTTGCGGTCAAGAACTTCAGCACACAAGACTTCTCCAGTAGGCATGACTTCCCACTACATATGCCTCCACAAGACCAGGCAAACAACATCCCATGTGGGGTAGGGATACACCCACATGCCTTCCAAGAGAGGCCAAGGCAGCCATTGGAGGTGACCTCTTTTTGATCAGTTTCCTCAGACTGTCTTCCCGGGAATTATGGATGCAAGTTCCACTTGTAACCCTTGAAAATACAGAGTTTCTGAGATCACATGCTGCCCTCTTCATGTGCCTGTCTTCTGGCCCCAATTCTCCAACAAGTTACAAGTCACAGGGTCCTTCGCCAGGTTGAAGTGATGAACAGAAACCATCGCCCCAGATGCACACTGTGGGGGGCACTATATAGACTCATCGCCAGGGGTCCCCAGGAACAGGCCTGTTGCACTCACACTCCGTGCTTCCGCCTTCGGACAGAGGGTCCTCTACCCGGTCCGTGTCCTTGGTTGACACTGCATGTCTGTGCTCTCACCCTGACTTGTTTCTTCTGACTTCAGACCAACTTCCTGGGCCTTATCCTCCTCAGAGACAAGCTGGCCTGAGGACACAGGGCAGGATTCTCCCAGGGCTATATTCCAGTCACATGTTTTCTTAGTGTTTCTACTTTCTTTTCTTTTTTCTTTTCTAAAATTCCCCACCATTTCAAGGACATTTTACCAAAGCTATTACAATGATTGTATTGGTCAATTCTGGGAGGATTGACATCTTTACCAAGTTGAATATTTAAGATTAAATTTTTTTAAGTTTATTTTTATTTTATTTTTGAGACAGAGAGAGACAGAGCATGAACGGGGGAGGGTCAGAGAGAGAGGGAGACACAGAATCGGAAGCAGGCTCCAGGCTCTGAGCCATCAGCCCAGAGCCCAACGTGGGGCTCGAACTCATGGACCACGAGATCATGACCTGAGCTGAAGTCGGACGCTTAACTGACTGAGCCACCCAGGCGCCCCCAAGTTGAATATTTAGACCCATAAGCCAGATAGATCTGTACATGTATTTAAACCTTTAATCTCCCTTTGAATGGTTTATAATTTTTAGTGCATAAAATTCTCAAATTCTTTCAGATCTTTCCTTATATGTTTCATATTTTTGATGCTATTGTAGATGATATTATTTCTAATTTTCATCTTTGGAGGTTGATGCTAGAATAGATAATACAATTCCCACGTGTGTGTGGGGATTGCATCCCCACCCCAAATGGAAACACTCGGACCAGAAGCATATCTGAGTCACTCTACACTCTCCAGAGAGCATGGCCAGAATCAGCCTTTTCATTCTTATCCAATTTCTTCATTAAGAGCTATTAATCTCTGAGCATGGGATTACTTCCAGTGCAACATTAACAGGGTGAGACTATATTATCAATGGATTAATCCAAATTTTGATCTGAAGAAAAGTATGTGATACTATCAGATCAAGTGGACTGAGGAAACTCAGGTGCTGACAGAAGAAATGAAAATGCCATTGACCCCCTAAGCCAGGCAGGGTAGAGCCCCTGTTGTGAAGGGCACACCAGGTCAGGAGGGTGCAGGCCAGGTTTTTGTTTCACTTCCCCATAGATCTGGAGCACAGTGGAAGTCTTTAGAAGGAGGGTAGCTGGGTCATCCCCTGCTGGCACAGGGAACCTGTAAACACAGACCCTCATGGGAAACGGGGCAGCGGAAAAGGTGAAGCTGCTTGGTGGTCTGTGACAGTGAGGGTGACACCCACTCAAGAGCTGCCATGGATCTGGAGATGTTCCTACCTGTGCAGTGAGCCAGGAGCACCAGGAGCATAAGGAGAAGGGTCCAGGCCATGATGGATGCTCCTCCTGCAGCCCCAGATCAGGGCGGGCATGTAGCGGTTTCTTTTGTCTTCTCCATGGACTCATGGGGACCAGCTGTTCACACAGATTTCCATCCTGCCTACTAGCTGAAGTGTCAGCTTAGTCCCTTAGAAAGAGGGGGCTGATTTCCACAGAGACTCAGAGTTTGTCTCCTGGGAGGGACCAGGGAAGAAACAGCTGCTGGAAATTTCCACAGACCTGTGAGCAGGAGACCCCTCCCAGCCAGAGGGGACACAGCTGCTGAGTCCTCACTAGCACACATAGGCAAAAGTGTGGGCGCCCTAAGGGGGTTGTAGGGTACACAGCAGGGGGCCCCCAGTGTGCTCTTCCTGGGGAGGCCGACAGTGCCCCCTGCTGCCCACAGGTCAAGCTTCAGTCTGTCCCTGGAAAGGATGTCAGGGACACTGACCTGACAGCCTGGCCACTGTCAGACCACAAGCATCCACGTGCCATATGCCCTAGTGCCCAAGGTAACTCATATGAACAAACAGCCTTCCCACCAAGAATTTCTGTGTTGTCAGAGAAAGAAATGTGGTGAATCACCACCAAGCACCGTGAATGGGGCCGCAGTGGGTTGAGAATGCAGCGGTTTCTGGAAGGACACACCTGAGCTGCTGTCTCAGGTGGGCCACATGAGGGAGGAGACTGGTTCTCTGGGTGGAGAGTTGGGACCAGGGTTCCTACAGCAGGACAAATAAAACACACTACCTTCCCAGAAGAAAGATGGAATTGGAGGTGGGTGGGGCATCAGATATGATGTGTTGAGGGGACGGAAACTACGCCATTTGACAGCAGCTTTGAGCAAATGGAATGTAAGTGCGAAAGGGGTGAGGACGTTTGACGCCTAAGTGTAAAAGTACTTCTATGTCAGAGTGAGGTGCTTGGCTTTTATTTTATTTGTATTTCTTAGAGATTGAAAACGGGAGAAATATTGTTGAAATGCAGCATATTGTTTTTATTTATTCTGTTTAACTTTTCAGCTTTTCCAAGTATAATAAAAAATCAAACATTGTATGCACTTAAGGCACAGAATGGAGATTGGATATCCATTAAAATTGTGAGGTGAAACAACCAAGCTAATCAATACATTTATCACTTCGTATACATGCCAGTTTTCTATTTTTATTCCTCCCTCCCTCCCTCCTTCCTTCATTCCTTTCTTCGCTCTCTCTTTTTTTCTTTCTTTCTTTCTCCTCTCTCTTTTCTTCTTTCTCTTTCTTTCTTTCTTTCTTTCTTTCTTTCTTTCTTTCTTCTTTTATGAGAACCCTTAAGATCTATCCTGTCTGCAAATTTCAAATCTACAGTACAGTATTATTAACTAAGAAACTTATACTTTAGACAGACATTGTGGTGTCAGTTTCAACAATGTGCCTGACGACAACAGAGCAGGCAAGGCCGTGTCCGGAGGGCCTGAGGGCTGAGTATACAGGGAATCTGGAGGAGGAAGATGAGCAAGTAGGGCCCACAAGGAAGAGCATGGAGAGGTGACCATGGCCCTGGACTGAGGGTGAGGGAAAGGATGAGCTGAGGGCTCCAGCTGTGTGCACTGTCGGGAAGGACATGAGAAGGAAAAATAAGGTTGAGGACAGTTAAAGGGGTTTGTGTCACATGTGTAAAGGTGGGCATGTGGGAACTACGTGGGAACAAGAACGTGAGATATGCGAAGTCCGTCTTCCCCGTGCAGTGGCCGGAGCATCGCTTCCTGCTGTGCACTAGCTCTGGGTCAGTGGTAAGGAAAGGAGAAGATAAGAGAGGGGGGAAGATGAAAAAAAGGAATAAGAAGGAAATGCAGGGAGCACCCCTGCTCACAGAACCAAGATAAAGCGTACAAATCCATTAGAAGTAAATCAGGAAATCCCTCAGTTTTTGTTTTTTTTTTACTCCTGTCTTTATGTAATTACTTAAGCAATTACCGTTCAGATTTGTGCTCCTTTTAATTCTTCTGTTCTCTTTTTAATGTGTCTATTTTTTTTCTGTATTCATTCAGTTACTAAGACCATTGTGTTAATATCTGCAACTGTAATTGTGGACTAGTTATTCCTCTCTTTGCTTCTATAATTTATTCTTCAGATAATTTTGCAAAGGTATGTTATTATATACTTCTCTTTTTTCTTGAATAGATTATTTTATCACTATTAAATGTGTCACTGGTTTTCTAGAAAATTTCTTCCCTTAGTCTTTGGCGTGACACTTATATAACCACATCTTTTTGTACTTTCATGGTTACAGGGTATACTTTTTTTTAAATTTTAACCATCATGCTCTGTTAGGTCAATCCATGTCTGTAACTGGAACAATTTGTCCATTTAAATGCAATATAATTTAACATCATTATGTAGTATATTAAGTTTAATATCATTTTTGTTATTTTGTTCTCTTCTTAAATCTAGATTTAGATTTAAACAATTTAAGTTCCTTTATTACTCTTTTCTTAGAAGTCTCTGTTTGTCAAAAGACTACCTGCTCTCCGCAGAGAGGTATCCACTGTATTTACTTTCCAATCTGGGTTTTGACGGGGCCTTTGTACTCAGTCTGGAATTTAATTTTCTTTTCTGGTGTACTTATGACTCATTTTCCTCTCTATTAGTCCAGTTTTGTAAGTGTTCTCAGGATGAACATTGATATAAAACATTATACAGTAAAAGGGACCTCTGTCTTCTTAGAAATTCGTTCTCAGCTCATCCATTAAGGGGCATTCAGGGAAGGGAATCCCACTCCCATTCATCCCTATTATATTTATTTGGTAATGTTCCATGGGTTAACAGTGAAAAGACAACAAAATGTCTGGATTTTTTCCGGTAATATCAGGGTTCTCTGGACAATGTAGGATGGGTTCATAGGCCTTTTTCTCAAAAATAGTGAGATTCCTTTCAGCATCATTCCAGACCGAGTCAGAGGGAAAACAGAGAAAGACTATGACACATGCTCTTACACTTTACTGGTCTCACCCGGGTAATTACATCTGCAACAGTCTCATTTACAAAAAGGTCTCATCCTGAAATATGAGAGTTTTTAGAACTTTTAATCACATGAATTGTTGGAGACACAGTTCAATGCGTAACAATTAATATCCACAGTTTTTTCAGATTTTCTTAGTTTTTCCCTAATGTCCTTTTTCTGTAGTAAGATCCAGTTTAAGATTCTTTGAGACATTGAGTTGTGAATTGTCCTTAAGCTTCTCTTACTGTGACACTTCTCCAGACTGTCCCTCTTGTTGGTGCCTTTGTGCATACTTACTGAGTGGGGATTATGCCTGACGTCATTCAAGCCAAGGGATTACACCTGTTCCATGAAATCTCTTCATGGGAATGTGTCTCATCTGATCCATTTATTTATACCATCAGTTAACAATATGGACGGCAGATACATGTGTAGACACTGAGTTACAACCCAATCCTTTTATGTTCCTGTGGTTGAAATCTTTCTAGTTTTGCCTCAGGGGGGCCCTTTAGGTTGGCTTGAGAGCTCCTAGACAAACCCTGTCCTTGTGTGTGTGCTCACATGGGTATGTGTGGTGGTTGTGCGCTGATTTGCTTGCGTTTGTTTGGGAGACAATGCCAGACAATGACAGAGTGTCATTTAAGGGCCATTAGTATCATATAGAATAATCCGTGGCTCAGAGTGTTTTCCTCTGTTCACATGATTAATTCTTTTTCGGTGTTTAGCACCCCCAGAACCTACAGATGTTTGCAGAGTTTTGCTGCTTCCAATGTTGGATATAATTATCAAATTATTTATAAAAGTGGCACCTCCTGGGTGACCTCTTAGTTGGTTCCTGGTTTGGGTATTTACATTTAAACCTAGAATAAGTATCCATGTGCCAAGTTTAAGTTGCTTCCAGGCCTTAGTGATTAGGAATAAGTTGTTATAAGCATTGAAGTGCAGGGTTTTTCCTATGGACAAAAGTTTTGAAACTTATCTTCATAATTTTATAATTTTAAATTGGCATTTTTTCACAAATAAGAGATAACAAGACAACACTAGACACCACCAATGAGATAATAGTACCAGATGCAAATAAGGCTGACTTATTTTTCAGGTACCACATGGGTAGAGTTCAGAGGAAAAATGAAAATGCTTCATTTCTTTTTATATCAGAAGGAAAAATTGATATGATCTGGCCTAGAATAAAATACCTCAGCTGATAAAACAAGAGATTTCTCTTTCATCAAGACTCTGTGTTGGAAGGGCTTTCTGAGAGTGACTTTGAGGACAGAAAGGACAGGAGGAACCTCACTCACGGGAGGTGTCCTTGCATGGACCTGCGCCCAAGTCATCAGCCACAGAATGAGCAGAATCACAGGCTAAGCTGAGGAGGCAACTGCTGATGTGTTTCCCTCTTTACAGATGAGTAACTAGGTTTTTGTCTCACTTCCCCACAGGCCTGGACCACTGTGTAAGCTCTGCCACTGCTATACCATGATGAGCAGTAATAATCAGCCTCGTCTTCGGCCTGGAGCCCAGTGATGGTCAGGGTGCCTGTGCTGCCAGACTTGGAGCCGGAGAATCGATCAGGGACCCCTGAGGGTCGGTTGCTATCATAATAGATGATGGTTTTGGGCGCCATTCCTGGGATTTGTTGGTACCAATCCACGTAACTACCAACTCCAGTGCAGGAGATAGTGACCCTCTGGCCCAGGGCCCCAGACACTGAGGATGGTTGATTCGGCCCCGACTGAGCCCAAATCCCTGGAAAGAGAAACAACAGAGAGGATATTCCTGGAGTCTAGAGACAAGAGGAGGAATCAGGCCCACACTTGTGCTTCCAGAACCCCTTCCCGTGTCCCCACATCAAGTCACCTGCGCAGTGAGAGAGGAGGGTGAGGAGGAGAGGGGACCAGGCCATGGCAGAGGTCAGCACCGATCCTGCCTTCTGTTGCCTCACAGCTGAGCAGAGCCTCCCTTCACCTCTCCCTTCACCTCTTGATCTGTTGAGAGGGGGAGGGCCCAACCATGCAAATGCGACCCCCCTGTTTTTTGACTCCTCACTGACTTCTTTAGGTGCCTCTGTCTGAGGATGTCAGGGGGATGGGCAGGGTGGGGCCAATTTCAGGGCAGGGGTGGGGAGGTCACAGATGTGAGCCCTGAGCCAAGGGCACAGACAGTTGCAGGTGGCACTTCTCATCTCTGATCTACCGTGACCCCTCAGAAACAGGCCTTGAGTGCCCCTTAGCGTCCAGACACAGACATGCCATTGTATGAGGTGAGCAGAGCCCATCAGAGACCACTTCTGCCTCCAACTGCTCTAGCCACTCTCCCCTGCCTCAGGGCTAGACCAGGTGTCCCCACATGTGGCCCCCTATCACCTCAGGGCAGACTCTCTGTTCTACTCAAACTCCTGGGCGTGAACCTGTCCATGGCTCCCTTGACTCTTAATGGGTCAGGCCTGAAGAGTTGTCTCTATACACATTCCTCTAACAGTAAAGGTGTATCAAAAGGGGAAGGAGTTATTGGATATGACAGTGGAGGCAGGGCTCCAGGCGACCGTGCCAATGCAGGAAGCAGCAGAGAGCAGAGGGCAGCTCCCATGGGGGCCTTTGGCAGATGGGACCTGACCCTGGTGAGATTGTTCTTTACATGAGCATCTTACCCTGATAGTTGTCTTGATTCACACTCTATCCTGGCATCTATGTCAATGTGCTCATTGTCAGACGTCTGAGTGATTCCAGTTTTCTCTCCCAAAGTGCATCGGGAAATATCAGTGAGATCCTAAGGATCCCATTTGGGGCATCTGCTCTAGGATTCATGTATACTCTTTCTGAATTCCTTCCCAAATCCATGGTAGCTCAGTTCTGGAGAGATTGCAAAGGACTGTTTTCAGCCTATGTTTTCCATGGTGGTCAAGAGGAACTTGAATGACTTTCTGGTCTTTTTATTCTATGGCATCAATCTATGTGTCTCTTGAGACCAATACCATATTGGTTTTCATGACTACAGCTTTGTAATATAATTTCAAAGTGTGAAGAATGGTGTCTCGAGGTTTGTTCCTTCTCAAGATTGCTTTGGCAATTTGGGGTCTTTTCTGGTTCTATACAAAATTCAGGGGTTTTTTTTTTATTTCTGCGCAAAACTTCATTGGAATTTTTATGAGGATTGCATTGAATTTATAGAGTGCTTTGAGTAACGTGGACATTTTAGCATCATATTTAATGTAGAGATCCCTGGATTTAGGAATTACCTGGAGGCTGTGTGTGAGGTGTAAGGGTTTGTCTAAGATGACCTCCATCTCTGTGCTTAAAAATGTGGATGGATTATGATGATTCAAACAAAAGAAGAGATACTAGTTTTGGCAATAAGGTAAAGAATGTGGATATGTGCATTTTTCCTTTTTTTCACTGATGTATTCTTTAAATATCAAAAACCTTTCCTGAGCACCAGCTAACCGGTAAGCTGCAGACACTCAGTGCTGCAAGGACAAACAAGACTGTCAAGGTCGTGGAGCATGTTGGGTTCATGTGACTCACTATGACAGACAAGGAGGAGATGTTTCATGGGAGGTATTCAATGGGAAGCATTGAGTATTTATAGGACTGGAACACACGGTTCTATGTTAACCGAGAGTTGATGACTAGAAGTGTGTGTGTGTGTATATAACTATATCTTATATTTTATTTATACGTAGTTTGTGTTTCATATATATATATATATATATATATATATATGGTAAAAACCCCAGGAGATATATCCTAGATGTATTGTCATGAACAGTGCAGAGAGGGATTAGATAAACCACTGGGGAAAATAATTGTGTGAATATTTACAGGAGGAGTAGAACCTTGTGTGACACAGAGAAGGACTGGAGAGGGATCTGGTGTGAGTAATTATAATACATTGCACACTGAGAAAGGAGGGCTTAGAGCACCAGGAACTTCTGGGTCATGGGACTGAGCTCTGTCGGGTAGTAAGCTCTGTCTGGAAAATACCTGTTCGGGTATTTTCCTGCTGGCCTGCCTCACAGCCCGTCCTCTCAGTGCCAGTGTGAACAGGCTACCGCTGACCCAGGTCCTGGTCACCCAGCTGCTCTGACAACACACAGCATCCCTAGAGGACACTCAGACCTTTGCAGATGGATATTTGAGCTTTCAGTGCCCAAGGAAAGAGCATGATTGCATCCTCTCCTGGGTGATTGGGATGGAGACATTAATTTTCTTCAGGTTCCTAACAGCGTCCAGGCTGCTCACCACAGGGCTTAATTTACAGTGTTTACGTTCCTGGACATATTAGTGTTCCCTGACACTGGGTTTGCTTGCTGTAGGGCCCTGGCATCACTACCAGTCTCCAACCTAAATTTGTTTTAATGTTTATTTTTTAAGACATAGAGAGACAGAAAGACAGAGAGAGAGAGAGAGCAGGGAGTTACAGTAAGAGAGCAGGAGACACAGAATCAGAAGCAGGCTCCAGGCTCTCATTTCGTGGCACAGAGCCCAAGGCAGAGCTTCGGCTCATGAACCACGATATCATGACCTAAGCCAAATTCCTAAGCTTTACCGACTGAGCCACCCAGGCACCCCTACCAGTCTCTAATCGAAACCAATTTCAAGGCCTCATATTTCCCAGGTTCACTCCCGGTTCATATGTGATAAAAAGTCCATGGGGGTTATTCAAAGTCCTTGAACTTTGAATACTTTTTGCTGTTGTTGCTGTATTATGAGGATCTCCTGTTATATCCCATCACCTCCATGGTACAGGCTCTGGGGCCTTTGAAGTCTCTGTTTGTCAAAAGATTACCGGCTCTCCACAAACAAGTACCCAGGGTACTCACTTCCCAATCTGGGTTTTGACCAGGCCTTTATACTTAGTCTGGAATTTAATTTTCTTCTCTGGTATACTCATGACCCATTTGCCTCTCTATTAGTCCAGTTTTGTAATTGTTCTCGGATGAACATGATAGAAACCCTTATACCGTGCAAGGGACCTCTATTTTCTTAGAAATTCTTTCTCTGCTTATCCATTAAGGGGCATTGAGGAAAGGGAATCCCACTCACATTCAACACTATTATCTTTATATGGTAAATATTCCATAGGTTAAGAGTGAAAAGACAACAAAAGGTCTAGATTTTTCCGGTAATACCAGGGTTCTCTGGACAAGGTAGGATGGGTTCATAGGCCTTTTTCTCTAAAATGGTGAAATTCTTTCAGCATGATTCCAGACCGAGTCAGAGGAAAAACAAAGACAGAGAAAGCCTAGGACACATGCAGTTACACTCTACTGGTCTCACCCTGGTAATTACATCTGCAACAGTCTCATTTCCAAAAAGGTCTCATCCTGAAATATGGGAGTTTTTAGAACTCTTAATCACATGAATTGTTGGAGACACAGTTCAACTCATAATTAATATCCACAGTTTATTCAGATTTTCTTCGTTTTTACCTAATGTCCTTTTTCTGTTGTAAGAACCAGTTTAGGATTCTTTGCTACATTGAGTTGTGAATTGTCCTTAAGCTTCTCTTACTGTGACACTTCTTCAGACTGTCCCTCTTGTTGGTGCCTTTGTGCATACTTACTGAGTGGGGGTTATGCCTGACGTCATTCAAGCCAAGGGTTTACACCTGTTCCATGAAATCTCTGGACGGGAATGTGTCTCATGTGATTCCATATATTTATACCATCAGTTAACAATATGGACGACAGACTATGTGTAGACACTGAGTTACAACCCAATCCTTTTATGTTCCTGTGGTTGAAATCTTTCTAGTTTTGCCTCATGGGGGCCCTTTAAGTTGGCTCGTGAGCTCCTAGACACACCCTGTCCTTTTGTGTGTGCGCACACGGGTATGCGTGGTGGTTGTGCACTGATGTGCTTGCGTTTGTTTGGGAGACAAAGACAGACAATGACAGAGTGTCATTTAAGTGCCATTAGTATCATATAGAATAATTCTGTGGCTCAGAGTGTTTTCCTCTGTTCACATGATTAATTCTTTTTCAGTGTTTAGCACCCCCGCGACCTACAGATGTTTGCAGAGTTTTGCTGCTTAAAATGTTGGATATAATTATCAAATTATTTATAAAAGTGACACCTCCTTGGTGACCTCTTAGTTGGTTCCTGGTTTGGGTGATTATTTTAAACCTAGAATAAATATCCATGTGCCATGTTTAGGGTGCTTTCAGGCTTTAGTGATTAGGAATCAGTTGTTATAAACATTGAAGTGCAGGGTTTTTCCCATGGACAAAATTTATGAAACTTATCCTCATAATTTTATAATTTTAAATTGGCATTTTTTCACAAATAATAGATAAGAAGAAGAGACTAGCCACTGCCATGGAGATAATAGTACCAGATGCAAATAAGGCTGACTTATTCTTCAGGAACCACATGGGTAGAGTTCAGAGAAAAAATAAAAATGCGTCATTTATTTTTGTATCAGAAGGAAAAATTGATATGATCTGGCCTAGAAGTAAAATACCTCAGCTGATAAAACAAGAGATTTGTCTTCCATCAAGACTCTGTGTCGGAAGGGTTTTCTGAGAGTGACTTTGAGGACAGAAAGGACAGGAGGAACCTCACTCACGGAGGTGCCCTTGCATGGACCTACGTCCAAGTCTTTAGCCACAGAATGAGCAGAATCACAGGCTAAGCTGAGAAGGCAACTGCTGATGTGTTTCCCTCTTTACAGATGAGTAACTAGGTTTTTGTCTCACTTCCCCACAGGCCTGGACCACTGTGTAAGCACTGCCACTGCTGTACCACGATGAGCAGTAATAATCAGCCTCGTCCTCGGCCTGGAGCCCAGTGATGGTCAGGGTGCCTGTGTTGCCAGACTTGGAGCCGGAGAATCGATCAGGGACCCCTGAGGGTCGGTTGCTATTACGATAGATGATGGTTTTGGGGGCCATTCCTGGGATTTGTTGGTACCAGCCCACGTAACTACCAACTCCAGTGCAGGAGATAGTGACCCTCTGGCCCAGGGCCCCAGACACTGAGGATGGTTGATTCAGCCCCGACTGAGCCCAAATCCCTGGAAAGAGAAACAACAGAGAGGATATTCCTGGGGTCTAGAGACAAGAGGAGGAATCAGGCACACACTTGTGCTTCCAGGACCCCTTCCCGTGTCCCCACATCAAGTCACCTGTGCAGTGAGCGAGGAGGGTGAGGAGGAGAGGGGACCAGGCCATGGCAGAGGTCAGCACCGATCCTGCCTTCTGTTGCCTCACAGCTGAGCAGAGCCTCCCTTCACCTCTCCCTTCACCTCTTGATCTGTTGAGAGGGGGAGGGCCCAACCATGCAAATGCGACCCCCCTGTTTTTTGATTCCTCACTGACTTCTTTAGGTGCCTCTGCCTGAGGATGTCAGGGGGATGGGCAGGGTGGGGTCAATTTCAGGGCAGGGGTGGGGAGGTCACAGATGTGAGGCCTGAGCAGAGGGCACAGGCAGTGGCAGGTGGCAGTTCTCATCTCTGATCTACCGTGACCCCTCAGAAACAGGCCTTGAGTGCCCCTTAGTGTCCAGACACAGTCATGCCATTGTATGACATGAGCAGAGCCCATCAGAGACCACTTCTGCCTCCCCACTCCTCTAGCCACTCTCCTCTATCCAAGTGTTAGACCAGGTATCCCCACGTGGCCCCCCATCACCTCAGGGCAGACTCTCTGTTCTACTCAGACTCCTAGGGGTGAGACTGTCCATGGCTCCCTTGACTGTTCATGGGTCAGGCCAGAGGAGTTTTCTCTACACACATTCCTGTAACAGTAAAGGTGTACCCATAGGGGAAGGAGTTAACTGAATATGACAGCAGAGCCAGGGCTCCAGGCGCCCATGCCAATGCAGGAAACAGCAGAGAGCAGAGGGCAGCTCCCATGGGGAACTTTGGCAGATGGGACCTGACCCTGATGAGATTATTCTTTACATGTGCTTCTTACCCAGATGGAGTGTGTTGATTCACACTCTATCCTGGCATCTATGTCAATGAGCTCATTGTGAGACGTCTGAGTCATTCCAGTTTTCTCTCCCAAAATGCATCAGGAAATAGCAGTGAGATCCTAAGGATCCCATTTGGGGCATCTGCTCTAGGATTCATGTATATTCTTTCTGAATTCCCTCCCAAATCCATGGTAGCTCTGTTCCGCAGACCTCGCAAAGGACCGTTTTCAGCCTATGTCTTCCCTGGTGGTCAAGAGGAACTTGAATGACTTTCCGGTCTTTTTATCTATGGCATGAATCTATGTGTCTCTCGAGAACAATACCACATTGGTTTTCATGACTACAGCTTTGTAATATAATTTCAAAGTGTGAAGAATGGTGTCTCGAGGTTTGTTCCTTCTCAAGATTGCTTTGGCAATTTGGGGTCTTTTCTGGTTCTATACAAAATTTGTTTTTTTTTTTTAATATCTGTGCAAAACATCATTGGATTTTTTATGGGGATTACATTGAATTTACAGAGTGCTTTGGGTAGTGTGGACATTTTAGCATTATATTTATTGTGGAGATCCCTGGATTTAGGAATTACCTGGAGGCTGTTTGTGAGGTCTAAGGGTTTGTCTAAAATGACCTCCATCTCTGTGCTTAAAAATGTGGATGGATTATGATGATTCAAATGAAAGAAGAGTTACTAGTTTTGGCAATAAGGTAAAGAATGTGGATATGTGTATTTTTTCTTTTTTTTTTTTTCAACGTTTTTTTATTTTTACTTTTGGGACAGAGGGAGACAGAGCATGAACGGGGGAGGGGCAGAGAGAGAGGGAGACACAGAATCGGAAACAGGCTCCAGGCTCCGTGCTATCAGCCCAGAGCCTGACGCGGGGCTCGAACTCATGGACAGCGAGATCGTGACCTGGCTGAAGTCGGACGCTTAACCGACTGCACCACCCAGGCGCCCCTATTTTTTCTTTTTTAATTCACTGATGTATTCTTTTTAGTTCAAAAACCTTTCCTGGGCACCAGCTAAGTGCCGGTAGACTGCAGACACTCAGTGTTGAAAGGACAAACAAAACTGTCAAGGTCGTGGAGCCTGTTGGGTTTTCATGTGACTCACTATGACAGACAAGGAGGAGATGTTTCATGGGAGGTATTCAATGAGAAGCATTAAATATTTATAGGACTAGAGCACAGGGTTCTATGTTAATCGAGAGTCGATAACTAGAAGTTGTGTGTGTGTGTATAACAATACTTCATGTTTTATTTATACGTAGTTTGTGTTTCATATATATATGTATATATATACACATATATATATGATATGAATCCCAGAAGATATATCCTAGATGTATTGTCATCAACAGTGCAGAGATGGATTGGGTAAATACTGGGGAAAACAATTGTGTGAATATTTACAGAAGGAGTAGAACCTTGTGTGACACACAGAAGGACTAGAGAAGGATCTGATGTAATTATAATACATTGCACACTGAGAAAGGAGGGCTTAGAGCACCAGGAACTTCTGAGTCATGGGATGAGCTCTGTCCTTACAATTCCCAAGCTTCTGTGTTTTCCCAAATATGCAGTCCCGTCTGGAAGGGAAACCCATCTGGTGCCGGGGACCGAGTCACCTCCAGTGTCTCCCTCACCACTGGGGCTTCCTGGCTGCATCCTGGGATGACTGTGTTGCTGACTATCGCCTATGGGTGCTCTTGGGAAAAGGCAACGTGAGAGGCACATGTCCCTTGTTTCTAATTACAGTGTGTCCTTGAAGAATCTCATGTGCATTTTTGTTAATGGACCCTGCCCCATGAAGTGTGAGGATGGGGGCAGGTGCAGAGGATTATGGGGACTGGCTTGCCTGGGTGGGAAGTGTCCTGACATGACAAAGAGATGGGATGTCTCCTCAGGCCTTCCTGATACAGCCTGTGGAGTGGTGAGCCTGCCCTCTGCACTTCTTATCCCTCAGTGCAGGACACAACTTCCCTGAGGGGTCACTCACCTGACGTCCCAACAACACAACTATCTAAGTGGTGGTGGGGGCACCGAGTGATGCATGCTGAGGAAGCCACAGCTCTGAAGTAAGGACTGAGGTGTGGTGGTGCCTGCCACACAGGAGGTCGCACTTGGGGGATCAGAAGCCCCCGACCCTGTATAGGGATGGGTGGGGTGCCAGGCAGGCTCAAGTCCAGAGGGTCCCTCTCTCTGCTCAACTCCAGTTCCTTCTCCCAGTCCTAAGTGAGTCCCCCTAACTCTGAGGCAGCAGGGAGCGCTGGAGGTCTGTCCCTGTGCATTGTGGGAGGTGCAGGGATGGCTGAGGGGTGTCTCAGCTGGGCACACAGTCCTGGAACCCTGCCTTGTACCCTCTGCTTTATGCTCACCGGGGCCCACATTTGGCTCCCCAGCCCCACCCCCCCTCAGCTGTCACCATATTTAGTGACTAGGTTTAGGGACCCAGGAGGGGAGTGATTTGCATGAAGGATTCCTCTCTGCTCTCCAAAGTGGGGAGGGGATGAGAGAGGCTTTGTGCAGTTCTCTCACTGGTGGGCTCAGTCAGGGGCACAGCCTGGGCTGTCTCCACCTTGACCTGGACCCCTCTCCTCCTCTCCCCCCTTGTTCTCCGCTTAGGTGACTGGCTGTGGAAAGCAAGGCGAGTGATTATGGGCTGGGGTGTGCTGGGCTCCTTCTTCCCCTCTTTTGAAGAACAAGCTGGAGGCATTCCCTCAGGACCTGCCTGTCCGTGTCTCCACTGCTCTGTTGCAGGGTCCTGGGCACAGTGTGCCCCGACACAGGAGGCCTCCCTGTCAGGGTTTCAGGGGCACAAGGTGACCCTCACCTGGACGGGAATTAGCAACAGTGTTGGAGCAAATTATGTGGGCTGCTTCCAAGAGATTTCTCTCAGCGTTACCACAACTGTGGTGCTCAGAAGAAATGGGCCCTCGGGGATCTCAGCTCGGTTCTCTGGCTCCCACTCTGGGAACAAGGCCTCTAGGACTTTCTCAGCCTGCAGCCTGAGGATGATCCTTATTGTTAGTGCTCAACTTCGGGCAGAAGCATCAGTTCTGACTTACTGCTGCAGGCCCATGGGGACCTGAGACAGAAAGCTGTCTCTGTCACCCCCAGGACTGCCGGTGAGAAACAGACAGGGAGGCCTTGGAGACCCTGGAGGGTCTGAGGGTCTGACTCTGAGCACAGAGGAAATTTAAAGGGTCAGTGACAGTAGTTGCCTCTCATGTTGTTTTTTCTTCCTCTCCTTCCTCTCCTGTCTCTCTTTCTTTCTTTCTTTCTTTCTTTCTTTCTTTCTTTCTTTCTTTCTTTCTTTCTCTTTCTTTCTTTCTTTCTTTCTTTCTTTCTTTCTTTCTTTCCTACTTCTTTCCTTTGTTTTCTTTTCTTTCTCTCTCTTTCTCTCCCTATCTCTCTCCCTTTCCTCTTTCCTTCCTTCCTCCCTTCCTTTCTTCCTTGGATAAAGAGCTTTATTTGGATTAAATGAGAGCTGGAGAAAGCGAAGGGCCTGAGACGCCAGTGAGATTAGGTTCCAAAAGGGCAGGCAGAGCTTATCAACCCAATGGACTCCATTTCCCAGCAGCCTTCCAGTTAGTAGGGTCAGTAAAGTCATGCTGGGAAATGTATTTGCCAGTAAATGACCAACGTTTGCCCACCATCACTACAATGGTAGAGTTTCTCTTTTCCATAATTAAAACTCCATATCACTTCCCATGACACCACGAATATTGCAAAAAAGTTTAAAAAATCACATTTGACACCTCTTATACTCATCTTCAGTAGTTAGCTGTGAAGACTCATCATCTGCCAAAAAGAGTTCTACTAAACTCATCAGCTGAAATGTCCATCCAAGTAGTGAGAAGACAGTCTTTACTAACCCATGGTCATTCTTATCCAATTCCCGCGGCCAGCCATGGCTGAACAGCAGAGTAAGGCTCAGAGAGGGGTGAAGGAGGAGGGGGATGGGGCTAATTTTCCCCAGTACAAAGATGCCATCTGATTCTTGGTCGGAGAGCAGAACCAGAAAGGCTTGAGGGAAGGGTCCAGGCCCTGTAGTCAGTCAGAAACAGTGCTGTAGAAGAGAAGGAGGAGGAGGAGGAGGAAGAGGAGGAGGTGAAGGAAAAGGAGGAGGAGGAGGAGGAGGAGGAGGAGGAGGAATGCTTGCCATGCTTGTGGTTTTGTATATCTGTAAGAACTTTCTTCATTTTCTTCCACATCTTCTTTCCATCAGCATTCCTGGTCTTACCATGCCAGGTGCCAAGGGATTCACAGGAGGGATGGCAAGAGCAGGTGGTGGGTAGGGAGCAGGTAGGGACCTAGGGGTTGGCCTCCGGGATACCCTGGTTATGGTGCAGGATGGGGTGCACTGGGGAGAAAGCTGGATTCCCCCGGGGAGCTGCTGCAGGAGATGGAGAGGGGCCTGGAGGGCAGGCAGGGTGGTCAGGTGGTGGATGGCAGGATGGGCACCTTCAGGGTACCTGAAGCACCAGCAGTCAGGCCATTGCCCCCTCTCTGCACTCAGCCCCTGTAACCACCAAGTCCTTCGCTTTACGTGACACTTATATAACCACATCTTTCTGTCCTTTCATTGTTTCAAGATATACTTTTCTCTACCATTCTTTTCTTTTATTGTAGTTTAAAACTTTTTGAAGTTTATTCACCTTAGAGAGACAGAGAAAGACAGAGTGTGAGCAAGGGGGGGCAGAGAGAGAGGGAGACACAGAATCTGAAACAGGTGAAGGCTCCGAGCTGTCAGCATAGAGCCCATCGCAGAGCCTGAACTCATGAACTAGGAGATCACGACCTGTGCCGAAGTCAGACACCTAACTGACTGAGCCATTCAGGCACCCCATTTACCGTTCTTTTAAATTCATCCTATATGTATTTTTATTTGAAGAGTGGCACTATTGATCCGTTATGTCAATCCATGTCTGTAACTGGAACAATTGGTGCATTTAAATGTAATATAATTTAATATAATTTAATAGTGTAATATATTTAATTTAATATCATTTTTGTTATCTTATTTTGTTCTCTTCTTAAATCCAGATTTAGATTTAAAGAAGTTAAATTCCTTTCTCACTCTTTTCTTGCCTCCTGTTTCACATATTGACTATTTCACATGTTGACTGTTGTGCAGTTTTTACATTTAGTAGCATGGATGATGAGTAGCCTGACCCGGAACAAGAGAACTAGGAGGAGACCCTGAGGACTGGGTGTCACCGGAAACCCAACTGGGGCCTCCACCCGGGAGCTGTTAGTGCCGGCCCATGTTTTTCACGCCAAAGTTTGTTACACTTTCCCGAGCAGAAAGAAGTGACTGCCACAACAAGACTAGGCAGCCTTCTGAGTCCTCAGGACCATGAAGCCTGGACGTGAGGCTTGTCTCTGCTGTCAAAGAGCCTGTTCAGAGAAGGAGCAGGTGTCCCGGGTGGCACACTGAGTCGCTGGGGGTTTGCCACGTCTTCTCCCCCGTTCCGGTCTCAGAAGGATCTGCATGGCACCTGTGCTTGTACCTGCCCACACGCCTTCTCAAAGGAAACCTAAAAAGAAGCAGCGATAAAGTGCTTGCGCAACCTGTCTACTTATTGCTAAAGTTTTGAGCCAGGGTCTTTAGGAAAGAAAATATTTCACCATTTATTCAAATTACCTTTTATGTTATTACCTGAATTCAGTGATTGTTTTCTTACAGAGCCATTTGAATGTATACATCTTTATCCTAGGATCAAAAACAGTGAACACTCTGAATTCTTTTTAAAGTCTCTAAGAAAACAAAGCATTTGCTTTTATCAATGCTCTCCACCTCTCCTGGGCCTGCCTCCGTTTCACATCAGCACCTTGTGCCTGGGAGTGTGTGTTGGCCTGAGCTGACCAGGTGCAGACGTCAGAATGGACAGGGGCCCGAGCTGTAGTTTTATGAGATGGGAACCACCTGGCCTGTGTCTCCTCCGCAGATGCCGGAGCCCACAGTCCATGTCCCAACCTGAATTACAAAGACGATGGAGGGAAGATGATGCATATGGTGGGGACCTGGTTGTTCAAAGTTCTATCATCTGCCTCTCTGATCTGGACCCCAAATTTCCAAGCTACGTGGTTAGTCAGGGACTGAGTTCAATTCCCACAAGACACGCACTGTGTTAACCAAATCAATCGCACAATCCCTTCCCTTGCCGCCCAATAGCGTCAGGGCAGATGGAGGGGTGATGTGATCGAGTCACGTGAAATCTGAGGCTGCTGATCAGTGGGAGATGGAGAACAAGTCTGTGTCACGCAGAGGTGTGTTGTGTGGGTGTGACCGGAGCCTGCAGAGACATTCGGTCGTCATGTGAGAAGTCAGGGTGAGGCACAATGTATTGCTTGTGTGTTCCCTTTCTTCCCCAGACAGTGTCGGCTCCCTGAGCCTGGGGACACTCCCTGTCACTTCTGCACTGCGACTTGAGCTCCTAAACCAACATACGTCATGTAGTGAGGGTTCAGTAAATGCTATTCATGCATATCATGTCGACAATGACTATCCTGAGTCGGACAGCTGTACTGTGTGTCCGGGTCTGTCCTGACACCTTGATATGAACTCATCTGTGCCCCTCAAAACCCTGTATGGAATCCTGAACCCACATTGTGACTGTTTGAGAAAAGGCATTAAAAGATGTCATCATGGTAATGAGGTTATAAGGGTGCTGCGCCCATAAACAGGCCTGGCATCTTTACAGAAGAGGTAGAGGCAGCATGGGTGAGTACACATGGGAATGCCACGTGAGGACCCAGGACGAATGTCACCACTTGCAAGTCAAGGAGAGTGACCTCAGGGGAAATCAATCCTGCCACCCCCTTGAACGTGGATATTTAGGCTCCAAACTGAGAGAAATTCACTATCTTTGGTGTAGGCATCCAGTGTGTGGTATCGTCATATGGTAGGCGTAGCAGACAGGCACAACCCTCAGAGACACTGGTCCCCAGGACAACCTGCCCCAGCATCCAGGAATTTCTGATCAGCTTGTATGAAACAGAAAATGCGTGCATGTAAGGACAGGCTTTGGGGACAGAATTGACAGGAAAAGGACAGATACTAGAGGCGGTTCATTGGGTTTGGTTTCAGGGTCAGTTTTAGGCTAAACAAAGAGGGAAGCAACAGTTTTGACAGAAAGTGGGGCTGAAGAAGGAAAGCCCTTCACTGTGGGCACAGCAGGTTTTTGTCTCACTTTCCCACAGGCCTGGAGCTCTGTGTGAGCACTGAGACTATCATCCCACGATGCACAATAATAATCAGCCTCGTCGTCAGCCTGCAGCCCAGTGATGGTCAGGGAGCCTGAGCTGCCAGACTTGGAGCCAGAGAATCGATCGGGGACCCCGGAGGGTCGTTTGTTATTCTTATAAATCAGGAGACTGGGGGCCGTTCCTGGGACTTGTTGGTACCAGCTCACATAATTACCACCCCCGATGTTGGAGCTGCTTCCAGTGCAGGAGATGGTGACCCTCTGATCCAGGGACCCCGACACTGAGGGCGGCTGAGTCAACACTGACTGGGCCCAGGACCCTGGAAGGGGTAGAAACACAGAGAGGGTGATGCTGGGGTATGGACACAAGACAGTGGAAGCAGGACCCACATGTCCTCCCAGAGCCCCTTCCTGTGTGCCCTCATCCAGTCACCTGTGCAGTGAGCGAGGAGAGTGAGAAGGAAAGGAGACCAGGCCATGGTGGTGGTCATCACCGATTCTGTCTTCTGTGCCTCACGGCTGAGCAGAGCCTCCCCTAACCTCTCCCTTCCCCTCTTCATCTTCTGAGGGAGGGAGGGCCCCCTCCATGCAAATGAGACCCCAGCTCTCTGACCCCTCCCTGGGCCTGTGTCAGTTCCCTCTGCCTGAGGATGTCTGGGGGCTGGTTGAGGGGGGGCTGTTTCAGGCCAAAGGGTGAGGAGGACACAGTTGTAAGCAGTGTTCAGGGGGCACTGAGAGTACAGGTGGCAGGTTTTAGTTGTCATCAGCCCTGAACCCACAGCAATGGGTCCTGTGAGCCCCCTGGTGTTCGGACTCAGAGCCGCCATTGTTTCAACTGGTAGGCAAGTCCACCAAAGACAGCTCCTGTGTCCCCATTGCACTGCCCACAGCACTCTGACAAGGGTCGGTCCAGGTGTCCCTCTAGGGAACCTCCCATAACCTAAGCCAGACTGGATGCTCTACTCAGACTCCTCAGGGAGACTCAGTCCGTGGCCGCCTGTATGGGTCATGGGTCAGGAAGGAGGTGGTGTCTCTACCAAAAGTCCACTTAGATCAAGATCATGCCCAGTGCAGTGATGAGTACCAACCGGATATGTGGACCTTTCTGTGTAGGATTCTGTGTCCTTTCCTGTTACGTGATTTCTCCCGGGTTTCCAGAGCTCACCTTCCTCCAAGGTTCCCACAGCACTGAGGAGAGGGGGAGAGCTTCTGTTCAGGCTGTGAGTAGAAACAGTTGTGTGTATTCCTCGGGGCGTTACACAAAAAAATCTTTGTCATCTGTCACTATGTCTGCTTGTTGAAAACAATAGCTCTCCTCATACTATGTGCAGTGATTCCTTCCAGGATCTGCTCTCCCAGCAAAGAGACCCAAGTCTGTAGGAGCCTTTACTGTGACACTGACCTCAGAGCCCAAAGACAAACTTGCAGGCCGTTCTGGGAGGGAAGGAGCGACAGCAGCAGGTGCTCTGACGAGGATCCGGTGACACAGTTTATGTGTTAGTCAGCACTTAGCCCAGTGTGCCCTTTGAATGGGTGTGTGCTCCTTCACACAAAATTTCTCTCAGTAATATTTATTTCAGTCAATGACATCGTTATTATGAAAATGCAGATACAATCACTAGTATAGTTTTCATACAACAGTATTTATTGCAGAGCAAAGATGGATAGAAATTGTAGGTAAAAACCTGGATGGAAAAACAATGCAAAAAGGATGCCTGCTATAAACTTTTTGCAAAGTCATGTTTTCTTTGCCACCAGCTTACTATGGTGGCGTTGTTCTGTAAGTAGGTGAGTCTGGCATGATCCAATGAAAGCCCAGGGGGAGTCTGTTCCTGTGAACCACAGCCATCTCAGTGACTCAATTACTAAGCACACACAGAGCTTCTAGGAGCGAGCGATTTGGGGTCAGACTTGTCTCTGGGGTGAGCACAGCTCTACCTGCGTTCTTTGTGTCCAGCATATGCAGGAGAGAGCAATAGTTCATCCAGCCACCATGACTAGAGGAGTGAATTTCTATTCACCAAGGCTACACGAATCTTCAGTCAAAGATCCCACATGTGAGTGGTGGAGAGGTGGAGATGAGGGGGACTATGTCCCTGAGGTCACAGGCATTGTGGCCCCAGTTTGAGACAGAAGAGTTTTCATCAGAACTCCAACCTGGCTGGAGGTGTCGCTGGGGGGACTGAGGGAGTAACAGTCCAGCATTAAGAGCACAGGGAGGGTGTGATACATCCCCCTGGGCTTTGAGCTGTGTGGGAGCAACACTGAAGCTGCTATTCCAGAACCAATGTACTGATCAGCCTCAAGTGCTGACTGAAGCCCAAGGGGGTCAGAGGCTGAGCTGCCCACAGTGATAGAGACTCACCCTGGGATTCCTGAGCATCAACTTGTCTTAGGAGAGAAGGTGATCAGGGCAAGTCCTGGCTGCTCAGTGACAGGACACTGGTCACACTGGATGTCGCTGGAGTTTCCTGATGATGAGAATGCTTCCTCCTGGGCTTGTGACCCTGAGGTTGGCTGGATGAGCACAGGTTGACCATGTGTTTTGGGGAGAAAGAGAAGCCATGAAGCTACAAAATCCCAAACACCATATACTCAGATAGAGGAGAGATCCGTGTTTGTGTGTGTGTGTGTGTGTGGGTGCGTGGGCCTGTGTGTGTGTGTGTGTGTGTGTGTGTGAGAGAGAGAGAGAGAGAGAGAGAGGGAGAGAAAGAGAGGGAGAATGGAAAACCTTTTCTTCAGAGGCCACACATGAAGACAAGTGTATCCCTGTGTCCTTATGTCCTCTCTGCATTTGCTGAGTGTTGTGTTGGTCTCCATGCAAAACCATCCCTGGGGCTGGCTCTCTGTATGACCGTCCAGTGTTCTGGAGCTTGGAACTCAAGAAGGCCAATGTCTGGAAGGCCACTTCTCTTGCACGAGTATGAAACTTACACAAAGGGGAGGAATATGGTCTGAATTAGTTCTATAGGAATTTCACTGAATCAGAATGTCAGGCCTTGTGGATGGGCCTTCTATCCATTCTCCTTCCTGTAGACACATTTCCCATAGCTGTGGGGTCTTCAGGTCTTCGGAAGCACAAGATAGGGGCTGATCACACAGCCCCTTCTTCATGCCCTTCACATCACAGCCCTCCCCCACTGTGCCTCTCGTATCCCCTGATACCTCCATTGGGTGACCGTCAGATAGTGTCTACTGTTATTTTGCAAAAGGGTTAATGCTTGACACTGCATTGCTTGGTGCAAAAGTGTGTGACTGAGTGAGTGTCCTGCTGGTCTTAGAAACCAATATTCTCAAGACCAAGAAAAGCTGTCATGTATTGAAATATGCAGCCAATCCTTCCTTCGTTCACCATGGCAAAAGTTACCCTGTGTGCAGTCTCGGTCATTCTGAAGGCGGAAGTAATTGCATGAATCGCTTCTCTGTGCAAATACTCAAAGGCTGGGTGAACATTCATTTCACGGAAATACGGTAATCATGTGGTCGTATTACAGAGATTGATGAGGTTGGTGGGGCATGAAAACTACCATCAGAGATGAGAGCAGGAATCACATGAGGAAGTGATTTCCTGCTGGTCCAATTTCGGCAACGTCTCTGTAGAGATGGACCCTGGAGAGTGGAAACTCTTGCAAGATTATAGTTTTCTCTGAAATCCTAACATAGAGATGGAGTTCGGGCCTGAAGAGCCATAGAGAGAGACGGAAGGCCTGAGGGAAGCAGGAGAAGAGGGGAGATGAGCAGAGTGTGTGTGGGGGAGGGTGCAGTGAGGAGAGTCTGAAGTCTTTGGGACTCACTTTTAGTCAGATGGGTGAGAGAGGAAATTGTCTCTGACCAAGGTGCTTATTAACATGTCAGATATGGTTGTGTCATCAGTAACACAAGAGACACAGTTTACGGCTTGAGATTTGTGGATGAATGTGGGTACCTCTGTCACCATTTTCAGTCCAGACAACAGTACTGTATGATCTCAGAAACTACACACCTGTCTCTACATCCTAGATGCTGACACCGAATTGCTGAAATTCTTGTCATTTTCTAAATGAAAAGAACACTAGAAACATCCTAGTTCTAATGATGTGACTCTGGGTGGGCTCCCTGAAGCCTCCTGGATGGGGCTGGTCCCCAGAAAGACCAAGGCTTGGTCAGAGGCTGGGAATCTTCACCCCTCATACTTGACAGACAGGAAAAAGGCTGACAGCGTAGTTAATATCTGATCATGTCTCCCCGAATCCTCAATAAAGTCACAAAGTACAGTGTTTGAAGAGCTTCTGGTTTGGCGAACACATCCACTGCCAGAAAAGATGCACCTCAACTCCCCAGGGACTGATGCTCTGGTGCTCGAGACGCTCCCAGACTTGACACTAGGTGGCTCTTCATTACTTGTTCCCCTGTCCCCTTCACCATATCTTTAATGAACTGACTAAAGGAGTCAGTGTTTCCCTGAGATCTGTGAGCCCCTCAGGCGAATAAACGGAACGCATCGAGGGAGTTGTGGGAACCTCCAATTTGTCGCACGTTGGACAGAGGGTACAGGTGAGCTACTAGCTGCTGTTGGCATCAAAATGGGGAGCAGCCTCCTGGTGCTGAGCCCTTCACCTGTGCACATGTCACTGTTTCCTGGCAGATAAACCTCGGTGTGAAATTCAGGTAAATTTGAGGACACTCTCCACATGTCCCAGAGAGTTCCTTGTTGTGGGAAAACACATAAACAGACAAACATATAATCACTGACCAGGAGTGTGTAAAGTGAATTATTCTGAGACTAGTAAAGGAGAGACAACAAGAGAGAGAGAGAGACTGAGGTTTATGCTGTAAAAGTATTTATTCTCCAGACACCATAAGCCTGTGCCATCGGGCTCTATTCCCTCACCTGTGTGCGCTCCTGGGACACCTGTGCTGTCTCAGGCAACAGCATGATCTGTGTGTTATTCCTTCTTCCTCAAGGACACGTGACCCCTCAGAGGACTCCCTCCTACAGGAGCGTCCACACAAGTGTCTCAGTACAGGATGCTCAGAGACAAGGCTTTCAGCCCCAAGTGTGTTTGTGTCACTCGCTCCTTGTCTGAGACACTGTAAGAAAAGCTGCTCCCACTGCCAGGATCTGTAGCACAATAGAAGCTTCGTGCTTAGGCTGCTCATCAGAGATGAGCAGAATTCCTGCATTGGCCCAAGCATCTTTGGATTCAGAGAAGCAACTGGGGACCCCGGACCCTGGTGCTTATTTGAGTGTGAAGAGAACCAAAGAAGATACCAGGGAGGGCTCCCTGGCTTCTCTGGAACCTGTCTATGTAGTAGCTGCAAACACGGAATCCACTGTTCATGGCGCAGGTGAGTCCGGCCGTTGCTTCTGGAGATGCAGAAGCATCTGGAGATGCAGATGCGGCTGGGTCAGCACAGGCTGGGATAGGGGACATGCGAACACAGACACTCAGGGGGGATGGGGCTAGAAAGGAAAAAGAAAAAGCATCTCTCAGGTCACTGAGGACAGAAAGAGTGATTTGGAGCCCACCCTGTGTCCACAAGGCCTGTCCCTACCTGTGCAGTGCGGGAGGAGCTTAAGGAAGACAGGAGTCCAGGCCATGGTGGCACAGCCTCTGGTCCCCACACTGGGCTGGGCTGCCCCAGGCTCTCATTTCCCCTCCACCCCTGACACAGGAGGGGCTGTCCATGCACATGGGTCCCATTCAGTGACAGTCCAGCCCCTCCCTGAGCCCTGGTGCTGGAGCCCAGCCCACACCACACACTGAGGAGGGTGCAGTTTCCACTAAAGCCCGGGAAGAGCTCTGGAACAAGCACATGCCGACATAGCTCAAAGCCTCCAGGTTGGGCTCCTTTGGGTGACTGGTCGTCACTGACCAGCACTGTAGGGTCCACAGGGCTGTTGCAAGCACATCCTATTGAACTCATGTTGAAACATGAAAAATGAATGGAAGCAACTTGTGAGAGATAGCTCCTATTAAGAATACATTGAATGCATACTTTCTCAAAAAGTTACAATTTGGCTATACTAAAAATATACTGAGTGTATAGACCAACTTTAATTGAAAAATGGAAAATGTTTTTCTAGAAGCACTCCATAGAAATGCATAAGATACAGATGTTTTCACAGGGAACAACTAACAAAACTTCAGAATTGAGAAGAATATTTTTTATTTGCTCCTTGTTTTTTCATAATATCAAAAGGTATATAATATTTTTTAGTTCGTTTACAAGGGTTATAAAACTCAAAAGTACACTTTCAAAAAACATTGCACAAAAATGAAAATTACAGACCATTATTATTAAATAGTGATAGAAATACTCTGTATAAAATATTAACAAAGAGACCTCAATACCATATTATAAATTGATACACAATTATTAAGTGTGATTTACTCCAATGATAGTAAGAAAATCTTTACTTACATACCATCTTATTACATTAAGAGATACGATCATATTGCCCCAATTGGTCTCAAAGAGCCTTTGGCCAAATTTCACACCAAATCCTAATAAGAGCCACATAAACACAAAAACAGATCCATTTATAACATGGTAAAACGCACACTCTCACACACTTATGATGTGGTCCTGAGGCCGGCATCCTTGTTCATGGAGTAGTGAGGGGACCAGTTCCACAAGGATCAAGAACTTGCAAAGGGAATCTTCACGTCCATTATTTTGCAACATTATTCCTCACGTGTTAGACAATGTAACTAAAAAGCCAAATCGATGGTTACTACTTTGCATGGATGGGAAAGGAAAGTGGTCACTCTTGAAGTCCCAGATGGATGTCATGGCCTTAGATAGGGTCGTGCTGTGGCAGCAGTGACAGCAGAGATCTTAGTGAGTGATTAGTCTCAGTGTTGGTGACTTACTGGTGACACTTGGTACCAGAGACACGATGGGTGGAACAAACGCAGCAGAGAAGAGGTCTTGTCCCACGTGAGCGGGTGAAGAGCCCTTTGCAAGGCGTGGGGCAGTGACCCCGGATCTGAAGTGATTATTTCCTCCCACTCTGGCTGCATCCTATACGATGTCAAGCTTCACATTGATGGGGCATCTGTCTCACACCCAGAATAGTGCATATTGCAGAGGTTTCCAGTGGAGACCTTGCCTCAAGTGACCAGTTTACTAAGAGATGGGTTGTGAGTCTGGTATTGCTGCCCCTGCTCCTTGATGAACTGAGGAGAGAGTATGTCCTGTGTGACCTCAGGGACTGCTTTCTGTAAAATCTGGCAAAGTCTCCCTGTATAAAGGACTGAAGGAGACACTCCAGGACACGGTGGACACCACACAGAGCTCTGTTCCCTGAGGTTCCGTTGAAGGGATTCTGCCCACAAGCTGCCTTATCCTCTGGGCAGGTCCTGAGAGCCCACTTCCTCCTGGGAAATGCGCTCTGTCTATGCCTTGTGTATAAGCCTGCAATTTTCCAGACGCCAGAGGGAAAAAGGAAGAAGTGATCCATGTTGGAAGCAATGTGGTGATGCAGCCAGATGCAGGGGCTCACAGGGCAATGGACGCTCCCAGGTGGAGGCAGGTCACATAGCCCTGAGGCTCCAGTGTGCCTACTGCCCCCCAGGCAGCTTAGCTGCTGACCCTCACTCTGCAGGCCCCTCTTCGCTCTGCTCCCCTGTTGCCCTAGGTACCATGTCCTCCACCTGCTGTGATCCCCTCTGCACACCAAGCAGAATGTTCATTTGGACAGCAGTCGTACTGATGTTGTGACCCATGGGAGCTGAGTACGAAAGGGCCTTTCTGGGTCCCTTATTGGAACCATGACACTCTCACGTTTGGAAAAGTATCTCAGTGGAAGCTTGTGATTTGGTTCAAAATGTCCATCTCTGCCAACAGTATCCCCAGAACTGCTCTGTGTCTCCTGTTCACAGATGTTGCACGTGGTAAATGTAAGGACAGCGAAGGGGTGTCGCTGGGACACACATATGGGGACACGGCCCGTGTGCATGTGCGGCGTGCAAGGGAGCTGGGACAAAGAGGTCTTTACAGAGCTGCGGTACGTAAAGGGGGAACTTTAGGGTGAACCAATGGATCCCTAAGAGGAGGAGCCCTGGGTCAGAGGTCAGGGCATGTGTCAAGGCCCGAGAAAGAGGGGTGGCTGGTTGTTGATGACTCTAGTGGACATCCACTGGAGGTCTAAGAGGTAGGCCAACTGACCACCTGAATCCAGCATCTCCAAATGGAATCGAAAGGCAAACCTAGGAAGAGAAATATACCTTCCTTAACCCTGAAATCTGGTTTGACTCGCTGTGCATATGTGTGAATGTACATATCTTCAAGGGCCACAATATATGAATACTTCACGTAAAACATCTGATCCTTGTCTTTCATAGTGAGTCAGGTGATGACCCAACATACTCCATGACCTTGAGAGTTTAGTTTGTCCTTTGTAGCACTAAGTGTCTGCAGCTTACTGCTACGTCCTTGGTGCTCAGGAAATGGCTTTGAATTAAAAAGAATACATCAGTGAATTAACAAAGGAAAAAATACCAGTCTCCACATTCTTTACCTTATGGCTAAAACGGGCATCGGGTCTTTCTTTTGGGCCATCATCATCCATTCAAATTGTGAACCACAAACACGGATGTCATCTTGGACACATCCTTCGACCTCACACACAGCCTCCACGTAATTCCTAAACCCAGCGTTTTCCAAACCAAAAGCCATGTTACAATGTACATACTGCCCAAAGCAATCTATAGACTCCATGCAATTCCCATGAAAATTCCAGAGACAGTTTTCACAGAAATGGAAAAAATCTCCTGACTTTTATACACAACCAGAAAGACCCCAAATTGCCAAACAATATTGAGAGAGAAGAACAAAGCTGGAGGCACCAGACTTCCTGCTTTTGAGTTATATTACAAAGCTATAGTAATGAAAACCAGTAGGGTATTGGCCTAGAAAGAAACACATGGATTGATGCGACAGAATAAAAAGACCAGTAGAATAAAACAAGACCCCTCTTCCCCAGTGTTCTAGTAGTCACCTCCCTGACTGTGGTCCCGCTCAAGATTCTTCCTGCAAACATTTTTGTTCTGTGCAATGGCCCAGACGTCTGTGCCTGGCCTCAGGCCTGGGGAAGGGTGCCATGGGGTTGGAGGGAGAAAGGTGATGTAAGGGAGTGAGTCAGAGCTGATCACTCCCGGGGCCCCTGAGGCCCAGGTGAGGGACAGTCACACTGCAATGTGGACCCTGTTTGCCTTAGTAGATGAGAGCCATTCGAGTATTTTCCTGCTGGCCTGGCCCAGAGCCCAGTCCTCTCAGGGCAGTCTGACCAGCCCACCGATGACCCCTGTCCTGGTCACCCAGCTGCTCTGACAACACACAGCATCCCTAGAGGACGCTCTGACCTTTGCAGATGGATATTTGAGCTTTCAGTGTCCAGGGAAGGATCATGAGTGGATCCTCTCCTGGGTGCTTGGGATGGAGACATTAATTTTCTTCAGGTCACTAACAGCATCCAGGCTGCTCACCATAGGGCTTATTTTACAGTGTTTATGTTCCTGGACATATTAGTGTTCCCTGACATTGGGTTTGCTTGCTGCAGGGCCCTGCCATCACTACCAGTCTCCAATATGAATTTGTTTTAATGTTTATTTCTTTTTAAGAGAGAGAGGACAGAGAGAGAAAGAGAGAGAGGACAGAGAGAGAAAGAGAGAGAGAGAGAGAGAGAGAGAGAGAGAGAGAGCAGGGAGGTACAGAGAGAGAGCGGGAGATGCAGAATCAGAAGCAGGTTCCAGGCTCTGAGTTAGTGGCACAGAGCCCAAGGCAGGGCTTCGGCTCACGAACCACGATATCATGACCTGAGCCGAAGTCTGAAGCTTAACCGACTGAGCCACCGAGTCACCCCTACCAGTCTCCAATCGAAACCAATTGCAAGGCCTCATATTTCCCAGGATCACTCCCGGTTCCTTTGTGATATAAAGTCCATGGGGGTTATCCTTGAACTTTGAATACTTTTTGCTGTTGCTGCTGTATTATGAGAATCTCCTGTTATATCCCATCACCTCCATGGTACAGGCTCTGGGGCCTTTGAAGTCTCCGTTTGTCAAAAGACTACCAGGTCTCCGCAGAGAAGTATACACTGTACTTAATTCCCAATTTGGGTTTTGACCGGGCCTTTATACTTAGTCTGGAATTTATTTTCTTCTCTGGTATACTTATGACCCATTTGCCTCTCTATTGGTCCAGTTTTGTAAGTGTTCTCAGGATGAACATTGATATAAACCATTATACAGTACAAGGGAATCTATCTTCTTAGAAATTTTTCTCTGCTCATCCATCAAGGGGAATTCAGGAAAGGGAATCCCACTCACATTCAACCCTATTATCTTTATTTGGTAAATGTTCCATGGGTTAGCAGTGAAAAGACAACAAAATGTCTAGATTTTTTCCGGTCATACCAGGGTTCTCTGGACAAGGTAGGATGGGTTCATCGGCTTTTTTCTCTAAAATAGTGAGATTCCTTTCAGCATCATTGCAGGCCGAGTCAGAGGAAAAACAAAGACAGAGAAAGCCTAGAACACATGCAGTTACACTTTACTGGTCTCACCCTGGTAATTACATCTGCAACAGTCTCATTTCCAAATAGGTTCTCATCCTGAAAAATGGGAGTTTTTAGAACTTTTAATCACATGAATTGTTGGAGACACAATTCAACGCGTAACAATTAATATCCACAGTTTATTCAGATTTTCTTAGTTTTTTCCTAATGTCCTTTTTCTGCAGTAAGATCCAGTTTAAGATTCTTTGTGACATTCAGTTGTGAATTGTCCTTAAGCTTTTCTTACTGTGACACTTCTTCAGACTGTCCCTCTTGTTGGTGCCTTTGTCCATACTTACTGAGTGGGGGTTATGCCTGACGTCATTCAAGCCAAGGGTTTACACCTGTTCCATGAAATCTCTGCACGGGAATGTGTCTCATGTGATTCCATTTATTTATACCATCAGTTAACAATATGGACGGCAGACATATGTGTAGACACTGAGTTACAACCCAATCCTTTTATGTTCCTGTGGTTGAAATCTTTCTAGTTTTGCCTCATGGGGGCCCTTTAATTTGGCTCGTGAGCTCCTAGACACACCCTGTCCTTGTGTGTGTGCGCACACGGGTATTTGTGGTGGTTGTGCACTGATTTGCTTGCGTTTGTTTGGGAGACAATGACAGACAATGACAGAGTGTCATTGAAGGGCCATTAGTATCATATAGAATAATTCTGTGGCTCAGAGTGTTTTCCTCTGTCACATGATTAATTCTTTTTCAGCGTTTAGCACCCCCGCGACCTACAGATGTTTGCAGAGTTTTGCTTCTTCCAATGTTGGATATAATTATCAAATTATTTATAAAAGTGGCACCTCCTTGGTGACCTCTTAGTTGGTTCCTGGTTTGGGTGATTATTTTAAACCTAGAATAAATATCCATGTGCCAAGCTTAGGGTGCTTTCAGGCTTTAGTGATGAGGAATCAGTTGTTATAAACATTGAAGTGCAGAGATTTTCCTATGGACAAAGGTTTTGAAACTTATCTTCATAATTTTATAATTTTAAATTGGCAGTTTTTCACAAATAATAGATAAGAAGAGGAGACTTGCCACTGCCATGGAGATAATAGTACCAGATGCAAATAAGGCTTATGTATTCTTCAGGCACCACATGGGTAGAGTTCAGAGAAAAAATAAAAATGCTTCATTTATTTTTATATCAGAAGGAAAAATTGATATGATTAGGCCTAGAAGTAAAATACCTCAGCTGATAAAACAAGAGATTTGTCTTCCATCAAGACTCTGTGTCACAAGGGTTTTCTGAGAGTGACTTTGAGGACAGAAAGGACAGGAGGAACCTCACTCATGGGAGGTGCCCTTGCATGGACCTGCGTCCAAGTCATCAGCCACGGAATGAGCAGAATCACAGTCTAAGCTGAGGAGGCAACTGCTGATGTGTTTCCCTCTTACAGATGAGTAACTAGGTTTTTGTCTCACTTCCCCACAGGCCTGGACCACTGTGTAAGCACTGCCACTGCTGTACCACGATGAGCAGTAATAATCAGCCTCGTCCTCGGCCTGGAGCCCAGTGATGGTCAGAGTGCCTGTGCTGCCAGACTTGGAGCCGGAGAATCGATCAGGGACCCCTGAGGGTCGGTTGTTATTATTATAGATGATGGTTTTGGGGGCCATTCCTGGGATTTGTTGGTACCAGTACACGTAACTACCAACTCCAGTGCAGGAGATAGTGACCCTCTGGCCCAGGGCCCCAGACACTGAAGATGGTTGATTCGGCCCCGACTGAGCCCAAATCCCTGGAAAGAGAAACAACAGAGAGGATATTCCTGGGGTCTAGAGACAAGAGGAGGAATCAGGCCCACACTTGTGCTTCCAGGACCCCTTCCCGTGTCTCCACATCAAGTCACCTGTGCAGTGAGCGAGGAGGGTGAGGAGGAGAGGGGACCAGGCCATGGCGGAGGTCAGCACCGATCCTGCCTTCTGTTGCCTCACAGCTGAGCAGAGTCTCCCTTCACCTCTCCCTTCACCTCTTCATCTGTTGAGAGGGGGAGGGCCCAACCATGCAAATGCGACCCCCCTGTTTTCTGACTCCTCACTGACTTCTTTAGGTGCCTCTGTCTGAGGATGTCAGGGGGATGGGCAGGGTGGGGGCAATTTCAGGGCAGGGGTGGGGAGGTCACAGATGTGAGGCCTGAGCAGAGGGCACAGGCAGTGGCAGGTGGCAGTTCTCATCTCTGATCTACCGTGACCCCTCAGAAACAGGCCTTGAGTGCCCCTTAGTGTCCAGACACAGACAAGTCATTGTATGACTTTAGCAGAGCCCATCAGAGACCACTTCTGCCTCCCCACTGCTCTAGCCACTCTCCTCTACCTGTTAGGCCAGGTCTCCCCACGTGGCCCCCCATCACCTCAGGGCAGACTCTCTGTTCTACTCAGACTCCTGGGGGTGAGACTGTCCATGGCTCCCTTGACTGTTCATGGGTCAGGCCTGAGGAGTTGTCTCTACACACATTCCTCTAACAGTAAATGTGTACCAATAGGGGAAGTAGTTAACTGACTATGACAGTGGACACAGGGCTCCAGGCACCCATGCCAATGCAGGGAACAGCAGAGAGCAGAGGGCAGCTCCCATGGGGAAGTTTGGCAGATGGGACCTGACCCCAATGAGATTATTCTTTACATGTGCTTCTTACCCAGGTGGAGTGTGTTGACTCACCCTCTATCCCGGCATCTATGTCAATGTGCTCATTGTCAGACGTCTGAGTCATTCCAGTTTTCTCTCCCAAAGTGCATCAGGAAATAGCAGTGAGATCCTAAGGATCCCATTTGGGGCATCTACTCTAGGATTCATGTATATTCTTTCTGAATTCCCTCCCAAATCCATGGTAGCTCTGTTCCGGAGACCTTGCAAAGGACCGTTTTCAGCCTATGTCTTCCCTGGTGGTCAAGAGGAACTTGAATGACTTTCTGGTGTTTTTATTCTATGGCATCAACCTATGTGTCTCTTGAGAACAATACCGCATTGGTTTTCATGACTACAGCTTTGTAATATAATTTGAAAGTGCAAAGTATGGTGTCTCAAGGTTTGTTCCTTCTCAACATTGCTTTGGCAATTTGGGGTCTTTTCTGGTTCTATACATAATTTGTTTTTTTTTTTTAAATTTCTGTGCAAAATGTCATTGGAGTTTTATGGGGATTTCATTGAATTTATAGAGTGCTTTGGGTAGTGTGGACATTTTAGCATTATATTTATTGTGGAGATCCCTGGATAGGAATTACCTGGAGGCTGTGTGTGAGGTCTACGTGTTTGTCTAAGATGACCTCCATCTCTGTGCTTAAAAATGTGGATGGATTATGATGATTCAAATGATAGAAGAGATACTAGTTTTGGCAATAAGGTAAAGAATGTGGATATGTGTATTTTTTCTTTTTTTATTCACTGATGTATTCTTTTTAATTCAAAAACCTTTCCTGGGCACCAGCTAGGTGCCGGTAGACTGCAGACACTCAGTATTGAAAGGACAAACAAAACTGTCAAGGTTGTGGAGCCTGTTGGGTTTTCATCTGACTCACTATGACAGACAAAGAGGAGATGTTTCATGTGACGTATTCAATGGGAAGCATTAAATATTTATAGGACTAGAGCACAGGGTTCTATGTTAATCGAGAGTCGATGACTAGAAGTGTGTGTGTGTGTGTATAACAATCTTATGTTTTATTTATATGTAGTTTGTGTTTCATATATATATATGTATATATGTATATATATATGTATGTGTATATATACACACACACACATATGTATGATATAAATTCCAGAAGATATATCCTAGATGTAGGATCCTAGATGTTGTCATAAACAGTGCAGAGAGGGATTAGGTAAACACTGGGGAAAACAATTGTGTGAATATTTACAGGAGGAGTAGAACCTTGTGTGACACTCGGAAGGACTAGAGAAGGATCTGGTGTGAGTAATTATAATACATTGCACACTGAGAAAGGAGGGCTTAGAGCACCAGGAACTTCTGAGTCATGGGATGAGCTCTTTCCTTACAATTCCCAAGCTTCTGCAGGTTCCCAAATATGCAGTCCCGTCTGGAAGGGAAACCCTTCTGGTGCCAGGGACCGAGTCACCTCCAGTGTCTCCCTCACCATTGGGGCTTCCTGGCTGCATCCTGGGATGACTGTGTTGCTGACTATCGCCTATGCGTGCTCTTGGGAAAAGGCAATGTGAGAGGCACATGTCCCTTGTTTCTAATTACAGTGTGTCTTTGAAGAATCTCATGTGCATTCTTGTTAACGGACCCTGCCCCATGAAGTGTGAGGATGGGGGCAGGTGCAGAGGATTATGGGGACTGGCTTGCCTGGGTGGGAAGTGTCCTGACATGACAAAGAGATGGGATGTCTCCTCAGGCCTTCCTGATACAGCCTGTGGAGTGGTGAGCCTGCCCTCTGCACTTCTTATCCCTCAGTGCAGGACACAATTTCCCTGAGGGAGTCACTCACCTGACGTCCCAACAACACAACTATCTAAGTGGTGGGGGGCACCGAGTGATTCATGCTGAGGTAGCCACAGCTCTGAAGTAAGGACTGAGGTGTGGTGGTGCCTGCCACACAGGAGGTAGCACTTGGGGGATCAGAAGCCCCCGACCCTGTGTAGGGATGGGTGGGGTGCCAGGCAGGCTCAAGTCCAGAGGGTCCCTCTCTCCTCAACTCCAGTTCCTTCTCCCAGTCCTAAGTGAGTCTGAACTCTGAGACAGCAGGGGGCGCTGGACGTCTGTCCCTGTGCATGAGGGAGGTGCAGGGATGGCTGAGGGGTGTCTCAGCTGGGCACCCAGTCCTGGAACCCTGCCTTGTACCCTCTGCTCTATGCTCACCGGGGCCCACATTTGGCTCCCCAGCCCCCCACCCCCACCCCCCACTCAGCTGTCACCATATTCAGTGAGTAGGTTTCAGGACCCAGGAGGGGAGTGATTTTCATGAAGGATTCCTCTCTGCTCTCCAAAGTGGGGAGGGGATGAGAGAGGCTTTGTGCAGTTCTCTCACTGGTGGGCTCAGTCAGGGGCACAGCCTGGGCTGTCTCCACCTTGACCTGGACCCCTCTCCTCCTCACCCCCCTTGTTCTCCGCTTAGGTGACTGGCTGTGGAAAGCAAGGCGAGTGATTATGGGCTGGGGTGTGCTGGGTTCCTTGTTCCCCTCTTTTGAAGAACAAGCTGGAGGCATTCCCTCAGGACCTGCCTGTCCGTGTCTCCACTGCTCTGTTGCAGGGTCCTGGGCACAGTGTGCCCCGACACAGGAGGCCTCCCTGTCAGGGTTTCAGGGGCACAAGGTGACCCTCACCTGGATGGGAATTAGCAACAGTGTTGGAGCAAATTATGTGGGCTGCTTCCAAGAGATTTCTCTCAGCGTTACCACAACTGTGGTGCTCAGAAGAAATGGGACCTCGCAGATCTCAGCTTGGTTCTCTGGCTCCCACTCTGGGAACAAGGCCTCTAGGACCTTCTCAGCCTGCAGCCTGAGGATGAGCCTTATTGTTAGTGCTCAACATGGGGCAGAAGCATCAGTTCTGACTTACTGCTGCAGGTCCATGGGGACCTGAGACAGAAAGCTGTCTCTGTCACCCCCAGGACTGCCAGTAAGAAACAGATAGGGAGGCCTTGGAGACCCTGGAGGGTCTGAGGGTCTGACTCTGAGCACAGAGGAAATTTAAACGGTCAGTGACAGTAGTTGCCTCTCATGTTGTTTTTTCTTTCTCTCCTGTCTCTCTTTCTTTCTTTCTTTCTTTCTTTCTTTCTTTCTTTCTTTCTTTCTTTTCTTTCTTTCTTTTCTTCTTTCTTTCTTTCTTCTTTCTTTCATCTTTTCTTTCCTTTTGTTTGCATTTCTTTCTCTCTCTCTCTCTTTATCTCCCTATCTCTCTCCCTTTCCTCTTTCCTTCTTTCCTCCCTTCCTTTCTTCCTTGGATAAAGAGCTTTATTTGGATTAAATGAGAGCTGGAGAAAGCAAAGGGCCTGAGACGCCTGTGAGATAGGTTCCAAAAGGGCAGGCAGAGCTTATCAACCCAATGGACTCCATTTCCCAGCAGCCTTCCAGTTAGTAGGGTCAGTAAAGTCCTGCTGGGAAATGTATTTGCCAGTAAATGACCAATGTTTGCCCACCATCACTACAATGGTAGAGTTTCTCTTTTCCATAATTAAAACTCCATATCACTTCCCATGACACCACGAAGATTGCAAAAAAGTTTAAAAAATCACATTTGACACCTCTTATACTCGTCTTCAGTAGTTAGCTGCGAAGACTCATCATCTGCCAAAAAGAGTTCTACTAAACTCATCAGCTGAAATGTCCATCCAAGTAGTGAGAAGACAGTCTTTACTAACCCATGGTCATTCTTATCCAATTCCCGCGGCCAGCCATGGCTGAACAGCAGAGTAAGGCTCAGAGAGGGGTGAAGGAGGAGGGGGATGGGGCTAATTTTCCCCAGTACAAAGATGCCATCTGATTCTTGGTCGGAGAGCAGAACCAGAAAGGCTTGAGGGAAGGGTCCAGGCCCTGTACTCAGTCAGAAACAGTGCTGTAGAAGAGAAAGAGGAGGAGAAGGAGGAGGAGGAGGAGGAGGAGGAGGAGAAGGAGGAGGAGGAGGAAGAATGTTTGCCATGCTTGTGGTTTTGTATATCTGTAAGAACTTTCTTCATTTTCTTCCACATCTTCTTTGCATCGGCATTCCTGGTCTTACCATGCCAGGTGCCAAGGGATTCACAGGAGGGATGCCAGGAGCAGGTGGTGGGTAGGGAGCAGGTAGGGACCTAGGGGTTGGCCTCCTGGATACCCTGGTTATGGTGCAGGATGGGGGTGCACTGGGGAGAAGGCTGATTCCCCCGGGGAGCTGCTGCAGGAGATGGAGAAGGGCCTGAAGGGCAGGCAGCATGGTTAGGTGGTGGATGGCAGGATGGGCACCTTCAGGGTACCTGACGCACCAGCAGTCAGGCCATTGCCCCCTCTCTGCACTCAGCCCTTGTAACCGCCAAGTCCTTCGCTTTACGTGACACTTATATAACCACATCTTTCTGTCCTTTCATTGTTTCAAGATATACTTTTCTCTACCATTCTTTTCTTTTATTGTAGTTTAAAATTTTTGAAGTTTATTCATCTTTGAGAGACAGAGAAAGGCAGAGTGTGAGCAAGGGGGGGCAGAGAGAGAGGGAGACACAGAATCTGAAACAGGTGAAGGCTCCGAGCTGTCAGCATAGAGCCCATCGCAGAGCCTGAACTCATGAACTAGGAGATCACGACCTGTGCCGAAGTCAGACACCTAACTGACTGAGCCATTCAGGCACCCCATTTACCATTCTTTTAAATTCATCCCGTATGTATCTTTATTTGAAGAGTGGCCTTTTTGATCCGTTATGTCAATCCATGTCTGTAACTGGAACAATTGGTGCATTTAAATGTAATATAATTTAATATCCTTATGTAATATATTTAATTTAATATCATTTTTGTTATCTTATTTTGTTCTCTTCGTAAATCCAGATTTAGATTTAAAGAAGTTAAATTCCTTTCTCACTCTTTTCTTGCCTCCTGTTTCACATATTGACTATTTCACATGTTGACTGTTGTGCAGTTTTTACATTTAGTAGCATGGATGATGAGTAGCCTGACCTGGAACAAGAGAACTAGGAGGAGACGCTGAGGACTGGGTGTCACCGGAAACCCAACTGGGGCCTCCACCCGGGAGCTGTTAGTGCCGGCCCATGTTTTTCACGCCAAAGTTTGTTACACTTTCCCGAGCAGAAAGAAGCGACTGCCACAACCAGACTAGGCAGCCTTCTGAGTCCTCAGGACCATGAAGCCTGGACGTGAGGCTCGTATCTGCTGTCAAAGAGCCTGTTCAGAGAAGGAGCAGGTGTCCCGGGTGGCACACTGAGTCGCTGGGGTTTGCCACGTCTTCTCCCCCGTTCCGGTCTCAGAAGGATCTGCATGGCACCCGTGCTTGTACCTGCCCACACGCTTTCTCAAAGGAAACCTAAAAAGAAGCAGTGATAAAGTGCTCGTACTACCTATCTACTTATTGCTAAAGTTTTGAACCAGGGTCTTTAGGAAAGAAAATATTTCACCATTTATTCAAATTACCTTTTATGTTATTACCTGAATTCAGTGATTGTTTTCTTACAGAGCCATTTGAATGTATACATCTTTATCCTAGGATCAAAAACAGTGAACACTCTGAATTCTTTTTAAAGTCTCTAAGAAAACAAAGCATTTGCTTTTATTAATGCTCTCCACCTCTCCTGGGCCTGCCTCCGTTTCACATCAGCACCTTGTGCCTGGGAGTGTGTGTTGGCCTGAGCTGACCAGGTGCAGACGTCAGAATGGACAGGGGCCCGAGCTGTAGTTTTATGAGATGGGAACCACCTGGTCTGTGTCTCCTCCGCAGATGCCGGAGCCCACAGACCATGTCCCAACCTGAATTACAAAGAGGATGGAGGGAAGACGATGCATATGGTGGGGACCTGGTTGTTCAAAGTTCTATCACCTGCCTCTCTGATCTGGACCCCAAACTTCCAAGCTACGTGGTTAGTCAGGGACTGAGTTCAATTCCCACAAGACACGCACTGTGTTAACCAAATCAATCGCACAATCCCTTCCCTTGCCGCCCAATAGCGTCAGGGCAGATGGAGGGGTGATGTGATCGAGTCACGTGAAATCTGAGGCTGCTGATCGGTGGGAGATGGAGAACAAGTCTGTGTCATGCAGAGGGTGTGTCGTGTGGGTGTGACCGGAGCCTGCGGAGACATTCGGTTGTCATGTGAGAAGTCAGGGTGAGGCACAATGTATTGCTTGTGTGTTCCCTTTCTTCCCCAGACAGTGTTGGCTCCCTGAGCCTGGGACACTCCCCGTCACTTCTGCACTGCTACTTAAGCTCCTAAACCAACATGTAGGGAGGGTTCAGTAAATGCCATTCATGCATATCATGTGGACAATGACTACCCAGAGTCAGACACAGCTGTACTGTGTGTCCGGGTCTGTCTTGACACCTTGATATGAACTCATCTGTGCCCTTCAAAACCCTGTATGGAAACCCGAACCCACATTGTGACTGTTTGAGAAAAGGCATTAAAAGATTTAATCGTGGATAATGAGGTTATAAGGGTTCTGCCCCCATAAACAGGGCTGGCGTCTTTACAGAAGAGGTAGAGGCAGCATGGGTGAGCACACATGGGAATGCCACGTGAGGACCCAGGACGAATGTCACCACTTGCAAGCCAAGGAGAGTGACCTCAGGGGAAATCAATCCTGCCACCCCCTTGAACGTGGACATTTAGGCTCCAAACTGAGAGAAATTCACTATCTTTGGTGTAGGCATTCACTCTGTGGTATCATCATATGGTAGGCGCAGCAGACAGGCACAACCCTGAGGGACACTGGTCCCCAGGACAACAGGCCCCAGCATGCAGGAATTTCTGCTCAGCTTGTATAAAACAGAAAATATGTGCCTGTAAGGACAGGCTTTGGGGACACAATTGACAGGAAAAGGACATAGACTAGAGGAGGTTCGTTGGGTTTTTTCAGGCCTCAGTTTTAGGTCAAAGAGGGAAGCAGCTGTGTTGCTTCAAACAAAGAAGGAAGCAGAAGGTGGCAGCTACACAAGGAAAGCCCATCACTGTGGGGACGACAGGTTTTTGTCTCACTTCCCCACAGACCTGCAGCTCTGTGTGAGCACTGAGACTATTGTCCAATGATGCACAATAATAATCAGCCTCGTCGTCAGCCTGCAGCCCAGTGATGGTCAGGGAGCCTGAGCTGCCAGACTTGGAGCCAGAGAATCGATCGGGGACCCCAGAGGGTTGTTTGTTATTCTCATAAATCAGGAGACTGGGGGCCGTTCCTGGGACTTGTTTGTACCAGCTCACATAATTACCACCCCCGATGTTGGAGCTGCTTCCAGTGCAGGAGATGGTGACCCTCTGGCCCAGGGACCCCGACACTGAGGGCGGCTGAGTCAACACTGACTGGGCCCAGGACCCGGGAAGGGTAGACACAAAGAGAGGGTGATGCTGGGGTATGGACACAAGACAGTGGAAGCAGGATCCACATGTCCTCCCAGAGCCCCTTCCTGTGTGCCCTCATCCAGTCACCTGTGCAGTGAGCGAGGAGAGTGAGAAGGAAAGGAGACCAGGCCATGGTGGTGGTCATCACCGATTCTGTCTTCTGTGCCTCACGGCTGAGCAGAGCCTCCCCTAACCTCTCCCTTCCCCTCTTCATCTTCTGAGGGAGGGAGGGCCCCCTCCATGCAAATGAGACCCCAGCTCTCTGACCCCTCCCTGGGCCTGTGTCAGTTCCCTCTGCCTGAGGATGTCAGGGGGCTGGTCGAGGGGGGCTGTTTCAGGCCAAGGGTGAGGAGGACACAGTTGTGAGCCGTGTGCAGGGGGCACTGACAGTACAGGGGACAGGTTTCAGTTCTCATCAGCCCTGAACCCACAGCAATGGGTCCTGTGAGCCCCCTGGTGTTCAGACTCAGAGCCGCCATTGTTTGAACTGGTAGCCAAGTCCACCAGTGAGAGCTCCTGTGTCCCCATTGCACTGCCCACAGCACTCTGACAAGGGTCAGTCCAGGTGTCCCTCTAGGGAACCTCCCATAACCTAAGCCAGACTGGATGCTCTACTCAGACTCCTCAGGGAGTGTCAGTCCATGGCCGCCTGTATGGGTCATGGGTCAGGAAGGAGGTGGTGTCTCTACCAAAAGTCCACTTAGATCAAGATCATGCCCAGTGCAGTGATGAGTACCACCGGACACGTGGACCCTTCTGTGTAGGATTCTGTGTCCTTTCCTGTTACGTGATTTCTCCCGGGTTTCCAGAGCTCAGCTTCCTCCAAGGTTCCCACAGCACTGAGGAGAGGGGGAGAGCTTCTGTTCAGGCTGTGAGTAGAAACAGTTGTGTATATTCCTCAGGGCATTACACAAAAAAATCTTTGTCATCTGTCACTATGTCTGCTTGTTGAAAACAATAGCTCTCCTCATACTATGTGCAGTGATTCCTTCCAGGATCTGCTCTCCCAGCAAAGAGACCCAAGTCTGCAGGACCCTTGAGTGTGACACTGACCTCAGAGCCCAAAGACAAACTTGCAGGCCGTTCTGGGAGGGAAGGAGCGACTGCAGCAGGTGCTATGAAAGGATCCGGTGACACAGTTTATGTGTTAGTCAGCACTTAGCCCAGTCTGCCCTTTGAATGGGTGTGTGCTCCTTTACAACAAATTTGTCTTAGTAATATTTATTTCAGTCAATGACATAGTTATTATGAAAATGCAGGTACAATCACTAGTATAGTTCTCTCAGATCTGTATTTCTTACAGAGAACACATGAAATTGTGGTTAAAAACATGGATGGAAAAACAATGCAAAAAGGATGCCTGCTATAAACTTTTTGCAAAGTCATGTTTTCTTTGCCACCAGCTTACTATGGTGGCATTGTTCTATAAGTAGGTGAGTCTGGCATGATGTCCAATGAAAGCCCAGGGGGAGTCTGTTCCTGTGAACCGCAGCCATCTCAGTGACTCAATTACTAAGCACACACAGAGCTTCTAGGAGCGAGCGATTTGGTGTCAGACTTGTCTCTGGGGTGAGCACAGCTCTACCTGCGTTCTTTGTGTCCAGCATATGCAGGAGAGAGCCATAGTTCATCCAGCCACCATGAGTAGAGGAGTGAATTTCTATTCACCAAGGCTACACGAGTCTTCGGTCAAAGATCCCACATGTGAGTGGTGGAGAGGTGGAGATGAGGGGTACTATGTCCCTGAGGTCACAGGCATTGTGGCCCCAGTTTGAGACAGAAGAGTTTTCATCAGAACTCCAACCTGGCTGGAGGTGTCACTGGGGGGACTGAGGGAGTAACAGTCCAGCATTAAGAGCACAGGGAGGGTGTGATACATTCCCCTGGGCTTTGAGCTGTGTGGGAGCAACACTGAAGCTGCTATTCCAGAACCAATGTACTGATCAGCCTCAAGTGCTGACTGGAGCCCAAGGGGGTCAGAGGCTGAGCTGCCCACAGCGATAGAGACTCACCCTGGGATTCCTGAGCATCAACCTGTCTTAGGAGAGAAGGTGATCAGGGCAAGTCCTGGCTCCTCAGTGACAGGACACTGGTCACACTGGATGTCGCTGGAGTTTCCTGATGATGAGAATGCTTCCTCCTGGGCTTGTGACCCTGAGGTTGGCTGGATGAGCACAGGTTGACCATGAGTTTTGGGGAGGAAGAGAAGCCAGGATGCTACAAAATCCCGAACACCATATATTCAGATACAGGAGAGATCCATGTTTGTGTGTGTCTGTGTGTGTGTGTGCGTGTGCCTGTGTGTGTGTGTGTGTGTGTGAGAGAGAGAGAGACAGAGAGAGAGAGAGAGAGGGGGGGGGAGAGAAAGAGAGGGAGAATGGAAAACCTTTCCTTCAGAGGCCACACATGAAGACAAGTGTATCCCTGTCCCCTTATGTCCTCGCTGCATTTGCTGAGTGTTGTGTTGGTCCCCATGCAAACCCATCCCTGGGGCTGGCTCTCTGTATGACCGTCCAGCGTTCTGGAGCTTGGAACTCAAGAAGGCCAATGTCTGGAAGGCCACTTCTCTTGCACGAGTATGAAACTTACACAAAGGGGAGGAATATGGTCTGAATTAGTTCTATAGGAATTTCACTGAATCAGAATGTCAGGCCTTGTGGATGGGCCTTCTATCCATTCTCCTTCTTGTAGACACATTTCCCATAGCTGTGGGGTCTTCAGGTCTTCAGAAGCACAAGATAGGGGCTGATCACACAGCCCCTTCTTCATGCCCTTCACATCACAGCCCTCCCCCACTGTGCCTCTCGTATCCCCTGATACCTCCATTGGGTGACTGTCAGATAGTGTCTACTGTTATTTTGCAAAAGGGTTAATGCTTGACACTGCATTGCTTGGTGCAAAAGTGTGTGGCTGAGTGAGTGTCCTGATGGTCTTAGAAACCAATATTCTTAAGACCAAGAAAAGCTGTCATGTATTGAAATATGCAGCCAATCCTTCCTTCGTTCACCATGGCAAAAGTTACCCTGTGTGCAGCCTCGGTCATTCTGAAGGAGGAAGTAATTGCATGAATCGCTTCTCTGTGCAATTACTCAAAGGCTGGGTGAACATTCATTTCACGGAAATACGGTAATCATGTTGTCGTATTACAGACATTGATGAGGTTGGTGGGGCATGAAAACTACCATCAGAGATGAGAGCAGGAATCACATGAGGAAGTGATTTCCTGCTGGTCCATTTCTGCATCGTCTCTGTAGAGATGGACCCTGGAGAGTGGAAACTCTTGCAAGATTATAGTTTTCTCTGAAATCCTAACATAGAGGTGGAGTTCGGGCCTGAAGAGCCATAGAGAGAGACAGAAGGCCTGAGGGAAGCAGGAGAAGAGGGGAGACGAGCAGAGTGTGTGTGGGGGAGGGTGCAATGAGGAGAGTCTGAAGACTTTGGGACTCACTTTCAGTCAGATGGGTGAGAGAGGAAATTGTCTCTGACCAAGGTGCTTATTAACATGTCAGATATGGTTGTGTCATCAGTAACACAAGAGACACACTGTACGGCTTGAGATTTGTGATGAATGTGAGTACCTCTGTCACCATTTTCAGTCCAGACAACAGTACTGTATGATCTCAGAAACTACACACCTGTCTCTACATCCTAGATGCTGACACCAAATTGCTGAAATTCTTGTCATTTTCTAAATGAAAAGAACACTAGAAACATCCTAGTTCTAATGATGTGACTCTGGGTGAGCTCCCTGAAGCCTCCTGGTTGGGGCTGGTCCCCAGAAAGACCAAGGCTTGGTCAGAGGCTGGGAATCTTCACCCCTCATACTTGACAGACAGGAAAAAAGGCTGACAGCGTAGTTAATGTCTGATCATGTCTCCCCGAATCCTCAATAAATTCACAAAGTACAGTGTTTGAAGATCTTCTGGTTTGGCGAACACATCCACTCCCAGAAGAGATGCACCTCAACTCCCCAGGGACTGATGCTCTGGTGCTCGAGACGCTCCCAGACTTGACACTAGGTGGCTCTTCATTACTTGTTCCCCTGTCCCCTTCACCATATCTTTAATGAACTGACTAAAGGAGTCAGTGTTTCCCTGAGATCTGTGAGCCCCTCAGGCGAATAAATGGAACACATCGAGGGACTCAAAAATGTCTAGATTTTTCCGGTAATACCAGGGTTCTCTGGACAAGGTAGGATGGGTTCATAGGCCTTTTTCTCTAAAATGGTGAAATTCTTTCAGCATGATTCCAGACCGAGTCAGAGGAAAAACAAAGACAGAAAAAGCCTAGGACACATGCAGTTACACTCTACTGGTCTCACCCTGGTAATTACATCTGCAACAGTCTCATTTCCAAAAAGAGTCTCATCCTGAAATATGGGAGTTTTTAGAACTCTTAATCACATGAATTGTTGGAGACACAGTTCAACTCATAATTAATATCCACAGTTTATTCAGATTATCTGAGTATTTCCCTAATGTCCTTTTTCTGTTGTAAGAACCAGTTTATGATTCTTTGCGACATTGAGTTGTGAATTGTCCTTAAGCTTCTCTTACTGTGACACTTCTTCAGACTGTCCCTCTTGTTGGTGCCTTTGTGCATACTTACTGAGTGGGGGTTATGCCTGACGTCATTCAAGCCAAGGGTTTACACCTGTTCCATGAAATTTCTGCACGGAAATGTGTCTCATGTGATTCCATATATTTATACCATCAGTTAACAATATGGACGGCAGACATATGTGTAGACACTGAGTTACAACCCAATCCTTTTATGTTCCTGTGGTTGAAATCTTTCTAGTTTTGCCTCATGGGGGCCCTTTAGGTTGGCTCGTGAGCTCTTAGACACACCCTGTCCTTGTGTATGTGCACACATGTGCATGTGTGGTGGTTGTGCACTGATTTGGTCGCGTTTGTTTGGGAGACAATGACAGACAATGACAGAGTGTCATTTAAGTGCCATTAGTATTATATAGAATAATCTGTGGCTCAGAGTGTTTTCCTCTGTTCACATGATTAATTCTTTTTCAGCGTTTAGCACCCCCGCGACCTACAGATGTTTGCAGAGTTTTGCTTCTTCCAATGTTGGATATAATTATCAAATTATTTATAAAAGTGGCACCTCCTTGGTGACCTCTTAGTTGGTTCCTGGTTTGGGTGATTATTTTAAACGTAGAATAAATATCCATGTGCCAAGTTTAGGTTGCTTTCAGGCTTTCGTGATTAGGAATCAGTTGTTTTAAACATTAAAGTGCAGGGTTTTTCCTGCACTTTTTTCGTTTTCTGACACTACTAAGGTCCTCCGTACTCATCCTGCACCATTACTGTCTGGGATAAGATTCCCCCGAGAAAGCCCTATGTCTTCCCGGGAGAACGGTATTAGAAGGTAATATCTGGTAAAATGCATCTCAGGCCTTATGGGGCATCATTGCTTCCGGTGTCACTCAGCTGACGCATGAAGGACAAATTCATGAGGAAACTAAGCCAGGACCGTGGACATATTGATGACTGTTTCCACATGCAAGTCTCTGTCTCCATCAAACTACACATGTCGTCAGACTGCCATCTGCGGCTCTAATCCATGACCACATCCTCTCCCCAGCCTCCTCCTTTGGTTGTATCTGTGACTTTCCTTTCAAGCAACAACTGTGGCTCCAGCACCACATTCCATCCATTTGCTTCATTGTTCGGTTGACAGTACACAGTGCAGTCACGTCACGATCGTCAACCTGCCCCCCCACCCACCACAGGACACAACCTTAGTTACTAGAGGACAGAACTTTCATGCAGTTTCTTATGTCTTTACACATAGAGGCTCCACTCACTTTCAGCCACTCGGCTCAGCGTCTCACTCCACCCCTGCACTGACATGGGCTCACACGTGTTACTGCAGCTACATGAGTTTTGTCACCTTCTACTTTCCATCAATGTGCCCCAAATTCCTACATTTTTCTACGTACTCGTTAAGTTTCTTACATGGGGCGTGTACAGTGTTCAGTGAATTCTGACGATGACAGAGTGTCATTTAAGTGCCATTAGTATGATATAGAGTAATTCTGTGGCTCAGAATGTTTTACTCCGTTCACATGATTAACTCCTTTTCAGTGTTTAGCACCTTACGACCTGCAGATGTTTGCACTTTTGCGTCTTCCAATGTTTGACATAACTATCAAATTATTTATAAAAGTGGCACCTCCTGGGTGACCTCTTAGTTGGTTTCTGGTTTGGGTGATTACATTTAAACCCAGAATACATATCCTTGTGCCAAGTTTAGGTTGCTTTCAGGCTTTAGTGATTCAGAATAAGTTGTTATAAACATTGAAGTGCAGGGTTTTTCCGATGGACAAAAGTTTTGAATCTTATCTTCATAATTTTATAATCTGAAATGGCATTCTTTCACAAATAATAGATAACAAGACAAAACTAGTCACCGCCAATGAGATAATAGTACCAGATGCAAATAAGGCTGACTTATTCTTCAAGCACCACAAGGGTGGAGATCAGAGGAAAACTGAAAATGCTTCATTTATTTTACTGTCAGAAGGAAAATTGATATGATCTGGCCTAAAAGTTAAATACTTCAGCTTATAAAAAAGAGATTTCTCTTTCATGAGGACTCTTTGTGTCAGAAGTGTTTTCTGAGAGTGACTTTGAGGACAGAGGACAGGAGGAACTTCACTCATGGGAGGTGCCCTTGCATGGACCTGCGCCAAAGCCATCAGCCATAGAATGAGCAGAATCACAGGATGAGCTGAGAAGGCAACTGCTGATGTGTTTCCCTTCTTTACAGTTGAGTAACTAGGTTTTTGTCTCACTTCCCCACAGGCTTAGAGCATTGTGTGAGCTTTTAGACTACTGTCCCACGATGAGCAGTAATAATCAGCCTCGTCCTCAGCCTGGAGCCCATTGATGGTCAGAGTGCCTGTGCTGCCAGACTTGGAGCCAGAGAATCGATCAGGGACCCCTGAGGGTCGGTTGCTATTACTATAGATGATGGCTTTGGGGGCCATTTCTGGGATTTGTTCGTACCAACCCACGTAACTACCAACTCCAGTGCAGGAGATAGTGACCCTCTGGCCCAGGGCCCCAGACACTGAGGATGGTTGAGTCTGCCCCGACTGAGCCCAAATCCCTGGGAAGAGAAACAACAGAGAGGATATTCCTGGAGTCTAGAGACAAGAGGAGGAATCAGGTGCACACTTGTGCTTCCAGGACCCCTTCCCGTGTCCCCACATCAAGTCACCTGTGCAGTGAGCGAGGAGGGTGAGGAGAAGAGGAGACCAGGCCATGGCGGAGGTCAGCACCGATCCTGCCTTCTGTTGCCTCACAGCTGAGCAGAGCCTCCCTTAACCTCTCCCTTCACCTCTTGATCTGTTGAGAGGGGGAGGGCCCAAGCATGCAAATGCGACCCCCCTGTTTTTTGACTCCTCACTGACTTCTTTAGGTGCCTCTGTCTGAGTATGTCAGGGGGATGGGCAAGGGAGGGGCAATTTCAGGGCAGCGGGTGGGGAGGTCACAGATGTGAGCCCTGAGACAGGGCACAGACAGTTGCAGGTGGCACTTCTCAGCTCTGGTCTACCGTGACCCCTCAGAAACAGGCCTTGAGTGCCCCTTAGCGTCCAGACACAGACATGCCATTGTATGAGGTGAGCACAGCCCATCAGAGACCACTTCTACCTCCCCACTGCTCTAGCCACTCTCCCCTGCCTCAGGGCTAGACCAGGTGTCCCCACATGTGGCCCCCAATCATCTCAGGGCAGACTGTCTGTTCTACTCAGACTCCTGGACATGAGTCTGTCCATGGCTCCCTTGACTCTTAATGGGTCAGGCCTGAGGAGTTGTCTCTACACACATTCCTCTAACAGTAAAGGTGTATCAAAAGGGGAAGGAGTTAACTGAATATGACAGCGGACACAGGGCTCCAGGTGCCGGTGCCAATGCAGGAAGCAGCAGAGACCAGAGGGCAGCTCCCATGGGGGCCTTGGCAATTGGGACCTGACCCTGGTGAGATCGTTCTTAGATGTGCTTCTTACCCAGATGGAGTGTGTTAATTCACACTCTATCCCGGCATCTATGTCAATGTGCTCATTGTCAGACGTCTGAGTCATTCCAGTTTTCTCTCCCAAAGTGCATCAGGAAATATCAGTGAGATCCTAAGGATCCCATTTGGGGCATCTGCTCTAGGATTCATGTATACTCTTTCTGAATTCCTTCCCAAATCCATGGTAGCTCTGTTCCGGAGACCTTGCAAAGGTCCTGTTTTCAACCTTTGTCTTCCATGGTGGTCAAGAGGAACTTGAATGACTTTCTGGTGTTTTTATTCTATGGCATGAATCTATGTGTCTCCTGAGAACAATACCACATTTGTTTCCATGACTACAGCTTTGTAATATAATTTGAAATTGCGAAGTATGGTGTCTCGAGGTTTGTTCCTTCTCATGATTGCTTTGGCAATTTGGGGTCTTTACTGGTTCTACAAAATTTAGGTTTTTTTTTTTTTTATCACTGTGCAAAACTTCATTGGAATTTTTATGGGGATTGCATTGAATTTATAGAGTGCTTTTGGTAGTGTGGACATTTTAGCATTATATTTATTGTGGAGATCCCTGGATTTAGGAATTACCTGGAGGCTGTGTGTGAGGTCTACGTGTTTGTCTAAGATGACCTCCATCTCTGTGCTTAAAAATGTGGATGGATTATCATGATTCAAATGATAGAAGAGATACTAGTTTTGGCAATAAGGTAAAGAATGTGGATATGTGCATTTTTCCTTTTTTCACTGATGTATTCTTTAAAAATCAAAAACCTTTCCTGAGCACCAGCAAAGTTTCTGTAAGCTACAGACACTCAGTGTTGCAAGGACAAACAAAACTGTCAAGGTCGTGAGGCATGTTGGGTTTCCATGTGACTCACTATGACAGACAAGGAGGAGATGTTTCTTGTGAGGGATTCAATGGGAAGGATTAAATATTTGTACACTAGAGCACACGGTTCTATGTTAACCAAGAGTAGATGACTAGAAGTGTGTATGTGCGCATGTAACTGTATCTTATGTTTTATTTATATGTAGTTTGTGTTTCATACATTTTTATATATACACATATATATGTATATGTGTGTATATATATGATACAAATCCCGGGAGATAGATCCTAGTTGTATTGTCATGAACAGTGGAGAGATGCATTAGATAAACCACTGGGGAAAATAATTGTGTGAATATTTACATATGAGTAGAACCTTGTGTGACACAGAGAAGGACTAAAGAAGGATCTGGTATGAGTAATTATAAAACATTGCACACTGAGAAAGGAGGGCTTAGAGCACCAGGAACTTCTGGGTCATGGGACTGAGCTCTGTCGGGTAGTAAGCTCTGTCTGGAAAATACCTGTTTGGGTATTTTCCTGCTGGCCTGCCTCACAGCCCAGTCCTCTCAGTGCCAATGTGAACAGGCCACCGCTGACCCCTGTCCTGGTCACCAGCTGCTCTGACAACGCACAGCATCCCTAGAGGACACTCTGACCTTTGCAGATGGATATTTGAGCTTTCAGTATTCAGGGAAGGAGCATGAGTAGATCCTCTTCCGGGTGCTTGGGATGGAGACATTAATTTTCTTCAGGTCACTGACAACGTCCCGGCTGGTCAACATAGGGCTTATTTTACAATGTTTATGTTCCTGGACATATTAGTGTTCCCTGACATTGGGTTTGCTTGCTGCGGGGGCCTGGCATCGCTACCAGTCTCCGATCTAAATTTGTTTTAATGTTTATTTTTTTTAAGAGAGAGAGGACAGAGAGAAAGAACAAAGAGAGACAGAGAGAGAGAGAGAGACAGAGAGAGAGAGAGAGAGAGCAGGGAGGTACAGAGAGAGAGCGGGAGACGCAGAATCAAAAGCAAGCTCCAGGCTCTGATTCTGTGGCACAGAGCCCCAGGCAGGGCTTCCGCTCACGAACCACGAGATCATGACCTGAGCCAAAGTCTGAAGTTTAACCGACTGAGTCATCCAGGCACCCCTACCAGTCTCCAATTGAAACCAATTTCAAGGCCTCATATTTCCCAGGTTCACTCCTGGTTCATATGTGATAAAAAGTCCATGGGGGTTATCCTTGAACTTTGAATACTTTTTGCTGTTGTTGCTGTATTGTGAGAGTCTCCTGTTATCCCACCACCTCCATGGTACAGGCTCTGGGGCATCTGAAGTCTCTGTTTGTCAAAAGACTACCTGTTCTCCGCAGAGAAGTATCCACTGTACTTAAATCCCAATCTGGGTTTTGACCAGGCCTTTATACTTAGTCTGGAATTTATTTTCTTCTCTGGTATACTTATGACCCGTTTGCCTCTCTATTGGTCCGGTTTTGTAAGTGTTCTCAGGATGAACATTGATATAAACCATTATACAGTACAAGGGAATCTATCTTCTTAGAAATTTGTTCTCTGCTCATCCATCAAGGGGAATTCAGGAAAGGCAATCCCACTCACATTCAACCCTATTATCTTTATTTGGTAAATGTTCCATGGGTTAACAGTGAAAAGACAACAAAATGTCTAGATTTTTTCCGGTAATACCAGGGTTCTCTGGACGAGGTAGGATGGGTTCATAGGCTTTTTTCTCTAAAATAGTGAGATTCCTTTCAGCATCATTGCAGGCCGAGTGAGAGGAAAAACAAAGACAGAGAAAGCCTAGAACACATGCAGTTACAGTTTACTGGTCTCACCCTGGCAATTACATCGGCAACAGTCTCATTTCCAAATAGAGTCTCATCCTGAAATATGGGAGTTTTTAGAACTTTTAATCACATGAATTTTTGGAGACACAGTTCACCACGTAACAATTAATATCCACAGTTTATTCAGAATTTCTTAGTTTTTCCCTAATGTCCTTTTTCTGTTGTATGATCCAGTTTATGATTCTTTGTGACATTGAGTTGTGAATTGTCCTTAAGCTTCTCTTACTGTGACACTTCTCCAGACTGTCCCTCTTGTTGGTGCCTTTGTGCATACTTACTGAGTGGGGGTTATGCCTGACGTCATTCAAGCCAAGGGTTTACACCTGTTCCATGAAATCTCTGCACGGTAATGTGTCTCCTCTGATTCCATTTATTTATACCATCAGTTAACAATATGGACGACAGACATATGTGTAGACACTGAGTTACAACCCAATCCTTTTATGTTCCTGTGGTTGAAATCTTTCTAGTTTTGCCTCATGGGGGCCCTTTCAGTTGGCTCGTGAGCTCCTAGACAAACCCTGTCCTTGTGTGTGTGCTCACACGGGTATGTGTGGTGGTTATGCGCTGATTTGCTTGTGTTTGTTTGGGAGACAATGCCAGACAATGACAGAGTGTCATTTAAGGGCCATTAGTATCATATAGAATAATTCTGTGGCTCAGAATGTTTTCCTCTGTTCACACGACTAATTCTTTTTCAGCGTTTAGCACCCCCACGACCTACAGATGTTTGCAGAGTTTTGCTTCCTCCAATGTTGGATATAATTATTAAATTATTTATAAAAGTGGCACCTCCTTGTTGTCCTCTTAGTTAGTTCCTGGTTTGGGTGATTATTTTAAACCTAGAATAAATATCCATGTGCCATGTTTAGGGTGCTTTCAGGCTTTTGTGATTAGGAATCAGTTGTTATAAACATTGAAGTGCAGGGTTTTTCCTATGGACAAAAGTTTTGAAACTTATCTTCATAATTTTACAATTTTAAATTGGCATTTTTTCACAAATAATAGATAAGAAGAAAAGACTAGCCACTGCCATGGAGATAATAGTACCAGATGCAAATAAGGCTGACTTATTCTTCAGGGACCACATGGGTAGAGTTCAGAGAAAAAATAAAAATGCGTCATTTATTTTTATATCAGAAGGAAAAATTGATATGATATGGCCTAGAAGTAAAATACCTGAGCTGATAAAACAAGAGATTTGTCTTCCATCAAGACTGTGTCGGAAGGGTTTTCTGAGAGTGACTTTGAGGACAGAAAGGACAGGAGGAACCTCACTCACGGGAGGTGCCCTTGCATGGACCTGCGTACAAGTCATCAGCCACGGAATGAGCAGAATCACAGGCTAAGCTCAGGAGGCAACTGTTGATGTGTTTCCCTCTTTACAGATGAGTAACTAGGTTTTTGTCTCACTTCCCCACAGGCCTGGACCACTGTGTAAGCACTGCCACTGCTGTACCACGATGAGCAGTAATAATCAGCCTCGTCCTCGGCCTGGAGCCCAGTGACGGTCAGCGTGCCTGTGCTGCCAGACTTGGAGCCGGAGAATCGATCAGGGACCCCTGAGGGTCGGTTGCTATTATCATAGATGATGGTTTTGGGGGCCATTCCTGGGATTTGTTGGTACCAATCCACGTAACTACCAACTCCAGTGCAGGAGATAGTGACCCTCTGGCCCAGGGCCCCAGACACTGAGGATGGTTGAGTCAGCCCCGACTGAGCCCAAATCCCTGGAAAGAGAAACAACAGAGAGGATATTCCTGGAGTCTAGAGACAAGAGGAGGAATCAGGCCCACACCTGTGCTTCCAGAACTCCTTCCCGTGTCCCCACATCATGTCACCTGTGCAGTGAGCGAGGAGGGTGAGGAGGAGAGGTGACCAGGCCATGGTGGAGGTCAGCACCGATCCTCTGAACAGCCTTCTGTTGCCTCACAGCTGAGCAGAGCCTCCCTTAACCTCTCCCTTCACCTCTTGATCTGTTGAGAGGGGGAGGGCCCAACCATGCAAATGCGACCACCCTGTTTTTTGACTCCTCACTGACTTCTTTAGGTGCCTCTGTCTGAGGATGTCAGGGGGATTGGCAGGGTAGGGGCAATTTCAGGGCAGGGGTGGGGAGGTCACAGATGTGAGGCCTGAGCAGAGGGCACAGGCAGTGGCAGGTGGCAGTTCTCATCTCTGATCTACCGTGACCCCTCAGAAACAGGCCTTGAGTGCCCCTTAGTGTCCAGACACAGACATGCCATTGTATGACATGAGCAGAGCCCATCAGAGACCACTTCTGCCTCCCCACTGCTCTAGCCACTCTCCTCTAAGCGTTAGACAAGGTCTCCCAACGTGGCCCCCCATCACCTCAGGGCAGACTCTCTGTTCTACTTAGACTCCTGGGGGTGAGCCTGTCCATGGCTCCCTTGACTGTTCATGGATCAGGACTGAAGAGTTGTCTCTACACACATTCCTCTAACAGTAAATGTGTACCCATAGGGGAAGGAGTTAACTGGATATGACAGCGGAGGCAGGGGTTCAGGCACCCATCCCAATGCAGGAAGCAGCAGAGAGCAGAGGGCATCTCCCATGGGGAAATTTGGCAGATGGGACCTGACCCTGATGAGATCGTTCTTAGATGTGCTTCTTACCCAGATGGAGTGTGTTAATTCACACTCTATCCCGGCATCTATGTGAATGTGCTCTTTGTCAGACGTCTGAGTCATTCCAGTTTTCTTTCCCAAAGTGCATCAGGAAATATCAGTGAGATCCTAAGGATCCCATTTGGGGCATCTGCTCTAGGATTCATGTATACTCTTTCTGAAATCCTTCCCAAATCCATGGTAGCTCTGTTCCGGAGACCTTGCAAAGGTCCTGTTTTCAACCTATGTCTTCCATGGTGGTCAAGAGGAACTTGAATGACTTTCTGGTGTTTTTATTCTATGGCATGAATCTATGTGTCTCCTGAGAACAATACCACATTTGTTTTCATGACTACAGCTTTGTAATATAATTTGAAAGTGCGAAGTATGGTGTCTCGAGGTTTGTTCCTTCTCAAGATTGCTTTGGCAATTTGGGGTCTTTACTGGTTCTATACAAAATTCAGGTTTTTTTTTTATCTCTGTGCAAAACTTCATTGGAATTTTTATGGGGATTGCATTGAATTTATAGAGTGCTTTTGGTAGTGTGGACATTTTAGCATTATATTCATTGTGGAGATCCCAGGATTTAGGAATTACCTGGAGGCTGTGTGTGAGGTCTACGTGTTTGTCTAAGATGACCTCCATCTCTGTGCTTAAAAATGTGGATGGATTATCATGATTCAAATGATAGAAGAGATACTAGTTTTGGCAATAAGGTAAAAAATGTGGATATGTGCATTTTTCCTTTTTTTCACTGATGTATTCTTTAAAAATCAAAAACCTTTCCTGAGCACCAGCGAAGTATCGGTAAGCTGCAGACACTCAGTTTTGCAAGGACAAACAAAACTGTCAAGGTCGTGGAGCATGTTGGGTTTTCATGTGACTCACTATGATAGACAAGGAGGAGATGTTTCTTGTGAGGGATTCAATGGGAAGGATTAAATATTTATACGCTAGAGCACACGGTTCTATGTTAACCAAGAGTCGATGACTAGAAGTGTGTATGTGTGTATGTAACTGTATCTTATGTTTTATATATATGTAGTTTGTGTTTCATACATTTTTATATATACATATATATGTATGTGTATATATATATATATATATATATATATATATATATGTGTGTGTGTGTGTGTGTGTGTGTATGATACAAATCCCAGGAGATATATCCTAGTTGTATTGTCATGAACAGTGCAGAGATGGATTAGATAAACCACTGGGGAAAATAATTGTGTGAATATTTACATATGAGTAGATCCTTGTGTGACACAGAGAAGGTCTAGAGAAGGATCTGGTGTGAGTAATTATAATACATTGCACACTGAGAAAGGAGGGCTTAGAGCACCAGGAACTTCTGGGTCATGGGACTGAGCTCTGTCGGATAGTAAGGTCTGTCTGGAAAATACCTGTTCGGGTATTTTCCTTCTGGCCTGCCTCACAGCCCAGTTCTCTCAGTGCCAATGCGAGCAGGCCACCGCTGACCCCGGTCCTGGTCACCCAGCTGCTCTGACAACACACAGCATCCCTAGAGGACACTCTGACCTTTGCAGATAGATATTTGAGCTTTCAGTACTCAGGGAAGGAGCATGAGTAGATTCTCTTCTGGGTGCTTGGGATGGAGACATTAATTTTCTTCAGGTCACTAACAACATCCAGGCTTGTCAACATAGGGCTTATTTTACAATGTTTATGTTCCTGGACATATTAGTGTTCCCTGACATTGGGTTTGCTTGCTGCGGGGGCCTGGCATCGCTACCAGTCTCCGATCTAAATTTGTTTTAATGTTTATTTTTTTTAAGAGAGAGAGGACAGAGAGAAAGAACAAAGAGAGACAGAGAGAGAGAGAGAGACAGAGAGAGAGAGAGAGCAGGGAGGTACAGAGAGAGAGCGGGAGACGCAGAATCAAAATAAGCTCCAGGCTCTGATTCTGTGGCACAGAGCCCCAGGCAGGGCTTCCGCTCACGAACCACGAGATCATGACCTGAGCCAAAGTCTGAAGCTTAACTGACTGAATCATCCAGGCACCCCTACCAGTCTCCAATCGAAACCAATTTCAAGGCCTCATATTTCCCAGGTTCACTCCCGGTTCATATGTGATAAAAAGTCCATGGGGGTTATCCTTGAACTTTGAATACTTTTTGCTGTTGTTGCTGTATTGTGAGAGTCTCCTGTTATCCCACCACCTCCATGGTACAGGCTCTGGGGCATCTGAAGTCTCTGTTTGTCAAAAGACTACCTGTTCTCCGCAGAGAAGTATCCACTGTACTTAAATCCCAATCTGGGTTTTGACCAGGCCTTTATACTTAGTCTGGAATTTATTTTCTTCTTTGGTATACTTATGACCTGTTTGCCTCTCTATTGGTCCAGTTTTGTAAGTGTTCTCAGGATGAACATTGATATAAACCATTATACAGTACAAGGGAATCTATCTTCTTAGAAATTTGTTCTCTGCTCATCCATCAAGGGGAATTCAGGAAAGGCAATCCCACTCACATTCAACCCTATTATCTTTATTTGGTAAATGTTCCATGGGTTAACAGTGAAAAGACAACAAAATGTCTAGATTTTTTCCGGTAATACCAGGGTTCTCTGGACGAGGTAGGATGGGTTCATAGGCTTTTTTCTCTAAAATAGTGAGATTCCTTTCAGCATCATTGCAGGCCGAGTGAGAGGAAAAACAAAGACAGAGAAAGCCTAGAACACATGCAGTTACAGTTTACTGGTCTCACCCTGGCAATTACATCGGCAACAGTCTCATTTCCAAATAGAGTCTCATCCTGAAATATGGGAGTTTTTAGAACTTTTAATCACATGAATTTTTGGAGACACAGTTCACCACGTAACAATTAATATCCACAGTTTATTCAGAATTTCTTAGTTTTTCCCTAATGTCCTTTTTCTGTTGTATGATCCAGTTTATGATTCTTTGTGACATTGAGTTGTGAATTGTCCTTAAGCTTCTCTTACTGTGACACTTCTCCAGACTGTCCCTCTTGTTGGTGCCTTTGTGCATACTTACTGAGTGGGGGTTATGCCTGACGTCATTCAAGCCAAGGGTTTACACCTGTTCCATGAAATCTCTGCACGGTAATGTGTCTCCTCTGATTCCATATATTTATACCATCAGTTAACAATATGGACGGCAGACATATGTGTAGACACTGAGTTACAACCCAATCCTTTTATGTTCCTGTGGTTGAAATCTTTCTAGTTTTGCCTCATGGGGGCCCTTTCAGTTGGCTCGTGAGCTCCTAGACAAACCCTGTCCTTGTGTGTGTGCTCACACGGGTATGTGTGGTGGTTGTGCACTGATTTGCTTGCGTTTGTTTGGGAGACAATGACAGACAATGACAGAGTGTCATTTAAGTGCCATTAATATCATATAGAATAATTCTGTTGCTCAGAGTGTTTCCTGCTGTTCACATGATTAATTCTTTTTCAGCGTTTAGCACTCCCGCGACCTACAGATGTTTGCAGAGTTTTGCTTCTTTCAATATTTGATATAATTATCAAATTATTTATAAAAGTGGCACCTCCTTGGTGACTTCTTAGTTGGTTCCTGGTTTGGGTGATTATTTTAAACCTAGAATAAATATCCATGTGCAAGTTTAGGGTGCTTTCAGGCTTTAGTGATTAGGAATCAGTTGTTATAAACATTGAAGTGCAGGGTTTTTCCTATGGACAAAATTTGTGAAACTTATCCTCATAATTTTATAATTTTAAATTGGCATTTTTCACAAATAATAGATAAGAAGAAGAGACTAGCCACTGCCATGGAGATAATAGTACCAGATGCAAATAAGGCTTACGTATTTCAGGCACCACATGGGTAGAGTTCAGAGAAAGAATAAAAATGCTTCATTTCTTTTTATATCAGAAGGAAAAATTGATATGTTCTGGCCTAGAAGTATTTGTCTTCCATCAAGACTCTGTGTCGGAAGGGTTTTCTGAGCGTGACTTTGAGGACAGAAAGGACAGGAGGAACCTCACTCATGGGAGGTGCCCTTGCATGGACCTGTGTCCAAGTCATCAGCCACGGAATGAGCAGAATCACAGGCTAAGCTCAGGAGGCAACTGTTCATGTGTTTCCCTCTTTACAGATGAGTAACTACTTTTTGTCTCACTTCCCCACAGGCCTGGACCACTGTGTAAGCACTGCCACTGCTGTACCACGATGAGCAGTAATAATCAGCCTCGTCCTCGGCCTGGAGCCCAGTGACGGTCAGAGTGCCTGTGCTGCCAGACTTGGAGCCAGAGAATCGATCAGGGACCCCTGAGGGTCGGTTGGTATCATCATAGATGATAGTTTTGGGGGCCATTCCTGGGATTTGTTGGTACCAGCCCACGTAACAACCAACTCCAGTGCAGGAGATAGTGACCCTCTGGCCCAGGGCTCCAGACACTGAGGATGGTTGATTCGGCCCCGACTGAGCCCAAATCCCTGGAAAGAGAAACAACAGAGAGGATATTCCTGGGGTCTAGAGACAAGAGGAGGAATCAGGCACACACTTGTGCTTCCATGACCCCTTCCTGTGTCCCCACATCAAGTCACCTGTGCAGTGAGCGAGGAGGGTGAGGAGGAGAGGGGACCAGGCCATGGCGGAGGTCAGCACCGATCCTGCCTTCTGTTACCTCACAGCTGAGCAGAGACTCCCTTCACCTCTCCCTTCACCTCTTGATCTGTTGAGAGGGGGAGGGCCCAACCATGCAAATGCGACCCCCCTGTTTTCTGACTCCTCACTGACTTCTATGGGTGCCTCTGCCTGAGGATGTCAGGGGGATGGGCAAGGGAGGGGCAATTTCAGGGCAGCGGGTGGGGAGGTCACAGATGTGAGGCCTGAGCCGAGGGCACAGACAGTGGCAGGTGGCAGGACTCAGCTCTGGTCTACCGTGACCCCTCAGAAACAGGCCTTGAGTGCCCCTTAGTGTCCAGACACAGACATGCCATTGTATGACATGAGCAGAGCCCATCAGAGACCACTTCTGCCTCCCCACTGCTCTAGCCACTCTCCTCTACCTAAGCGTTAGACCAGGTCTCCCCACGTGGCCCCCCAACACCTCAGGGCAGACTCTCTGTTCTACTCAGACTCCTGGGGGTGAGACTGTCCATGGCTCCCTTGACTGTTCATGGGTCAGGCCTGAGGTGTTGTCTCTACACACATTCCTCTAACAGTAAATGTGTACCCATAGGGGAAGGAGTTAACTGGATATGACACCGGAGGCAGGGCTCCAGGCGTCCGTGCCAATGCAGGAAGCAGCAGAGAGCAGAGGGCAGCTCCCTTGGGGAACTTTGGCAGATGGGACCTGACCCTGATGACATCATTCTTTACATGTGCTTCTTACCCAGATGGAGTGTGTTGATTCACACTCTATCCCGGCATCTATGTCAATGTGCTCTTTGTCAGACATCTGAGTCATTCCAGTTTTCTCTCCCAAAGTGCATCAGGAAATATCAGTGAGATCCTAAGGATCCCATTTGGGGCATCTGCTCTAGGATTCATGTATATTCTTTCTGAAATCCTTCCCAAATCCATGGTAGCTCTGTTCCGGAGACCTTGCAAAGGACCGTTTTCAGCCTATGTCTTCCCTGGTGGTCAAGAAGAACTTGAATGACTTTTCTGGTCTTTTTATCTATGGCATCAATCTATGTGTCTCCTGAGAACAATACCACGTTGGTTTTCATGACTACAGCTTTGTAATATAATTTCAAAGTGTGAAGAATCGTGTCCCGAGGTTTCTTCCTTCTCAAGATTGCTTTGGCAATTTGGGGTAATTTCTGGTTCTATACAAAATTTGTGTTTTTTTTTTAATATTTGTGCAAAATGTCATTGGATTTTTTAAGGGGATTGCATTGAATTTATAGAGTGCTTTGGGTAGTGTGGACATTTTAGCATTATATTCATTGTGGAGATCCCAGGATTTAGGAATTACCTGGAGGCTGTGTGTGAGGTGTAAGGGTTTGTCTAAGATGACCTCCATCTCTGTGCTTAAAAATGTGGATGGATTATGATGATTCAAATGAAAGAAGAGTTACTAGTTTTGGCAATAAGGTAAAGAATGTGGATATGTGTATTTTTTCTTTTTTTATTCACTGATGTATTCTTTTTAATTCAAAAACCTTTCCTGGGCACCAGCTCAGTACCGGTAGGCTGCAGACACTCAGTGCTGAAAGGACAAACAAAACTTTCAAGGTTGTGGAGCATGTTGGGTTTTCATCTGACTCACTATGACAGACAAGGAGGAGATGTTTCATGGGAGGTATTCAAAGGGAAGCATTGAATATTTATAGGACTAGAGCACAGGGTTCTATGTTAATTGAGAGTCGATGACTAGAAGTGTGTGTGTGTGTATAAGAATATCTTATGTTTTATTTATACGTAGTTTGTGTTTCATATATATTTGTATATATATACATGTATATGTATATATGTATGTATATATATATACATGTATATGTATATATATGTGTGTATATATATATATATTTATATACACATATATATGATATAAACCCCAGAAGATATATCCTAGATGTAGGATGTATCCTAGATGTAGGATCCTAGATGTTGTCATGAAGAGTGCAGAGATGGATTAGATAAACACTGGGGAAAATAATTGCGTGAATATTTACAGTAGGAGTAGAACCTTGTGTGACACAGAGAAGGACTAGAGAGGGATCTGGTGTCAGTAATTATAATACATTGCACACTGAGAAAGGAGCGCTTAGAGCACCAGGATCTTCTGGGTCATGGGATGAGCTCTGTCCTTACAATTCCCAAGCTTCTGCGTTTCCCAAATGTGCAGTCCCGTCTGGAAGGGAAACCCATCTGGTGCCGGGGACCCAGTCACCTCCAGTGTCTCCTTCACCACTGGGGCTTCCTGGCTGCATCCTGGGATGACTGTGTTGCTGACTATCGCCTATGGGTGCTCTTGGGAAAAGGCACCATGAGAGGCACATGTCACCTGTTTCTAATTACAGTGTGTCCTTGAAGAATCTCATGTGCATTCTTGTTAACGGACCCTGCCCCATGAAGTGTGAGGATGGGGGCAGGTGCAGAGGATTATGGGGACTGGCTTGCCTGGGTGGGAAGTGTCCTGACGTGACAAAGAGATGGGATGTCTCCTCAGGCCTTCCTGATACAGCCTGTGGAGTGGTGAGCCTGCCCTCTGCCCTTCTTATCCCTCAGTGCAGGACACAACTTCCCTGAGGGGGTCCCTCACCTGACGTCCCAACAACACAACTATCTAAGTGGTGGGGGGGGGCACAGAGTGATTCATGCTGAGGAAGCCACAGCTCTGAAGTAAGGACTGAGGTGTGGTGGTGCCTGCGACACAGGAGGTCGCACTTGGGGGATCAGAAGCCCCCGACCCTGTGTAGGGATGGGTGGGGTGCCAGGCAGGCTCAAGTCCAGAGGGTCCCTCTCTCTGCTCAACTCCAGTTCCTTCTCCCAGTCCTAAGTGAGTCCCCCTAACTCTGAGGCAGCAGGGAGCGCTGGAGGTCTGTCCCTATGCATTGTGGGATGTGCAGGGATGGCTGACGGGTGTCTTAGCTGGGCACCTAGTCCTGGAACCTTGCCTTGTACCCTCTGCTCTATGCTCACCGGGGCCCCCAATTGGCTCCCCAGCCCCACCCCACTCTCAGCTGTCACCATATTCAGTGATTAGGTTTAGGGACCCAGGAGGGGAGTGATTTGCATGAAGGATTCCTCTCTGCTCTCCCAAGTGGGGAGGGGATGAGAGAGGCTTTGTGCAGTTCTCTCACTGGTGGGCTCAGTCAGGGGCACAGCCTGGGCTGTCTCCACCTTGACCTGGACCCCTCTCCTCACCCGCCTTGTTCTCCGCTTAGGTGACTGGCTGTGGAAAGCAAGGCGAGTGATTATGGGCTGGGGTGTGCTGGGCTCCTTGTTCCCCTCTTTTGAAGAACAAGCTGGAGGCATTCCCTCAGGACCTGCCTGTCCGTGTCTCCACTGCTCTGTTGCAGGGTCCTGGGCACAGTGTGCCCCGACACAGGAGGCCTCCCTGTCAGGGTTTCAGGGGCACAAGGTGACCCTCACCTGTACAGGAATTAGCAACAGTGTTGGAGCAAATTATGCGGGCTGCTTCCAGGAGTTTTCTCTCAGCGTTACCACAACTGTGGTGCTCAGAAGAAATGGGCCCTCGGAGATCTCAGCTCGGTTCTCTGGCTCCCACTCTGGGAACAAGGCCTCTAGGACCTTCTCAGCCTGCAGCCTGAGGATGATCCTTATTGTTAGTGCTCAACTTCGGGCAGAAGCATCAGTTCTGACATACGGCTGCAGGCCCATGGGACCTGAGACAGAAAGCTTTCTCTGTCACCCCCAGGACTGCCGGTGAGAAACAGACAGGGAGGCCTTGGAGACCCTGGACGGTCTGAGGGTCTGACTCTGAGCACAGAGGAAATTTAAAGGGTCAGTGACAGTAGTTGCCTCTCATGTTGTTTTTCTTCCTCTCCTGTCTCTCTTTCTTTCTTTCTTTCTTTCTTTCTTTCTTTCTTTCTTTCTTTCTTTCTTCTTTTCTTTCCTTTTGTTTTCTTTTCTTTCTCTCTCTTTCTCTCCCTATCTCTCTCCCTTTCCTCTATCCTTCTTTCCTCCCTTCCTTTCTTCCTTGGATAAAGAGCTTTATTTGGATTAAATGAGAGCTGGAGAAAGTGAAGGGCCTGAGACACCAGTGAGATTAGGTTCCAAAAGGGCAGGCAAAGCTTATCAACCCAATGGACTCCATTTCCCAGCAGCCTTCCAGTTAGTAGGGTCAGTAAAGTCCTGCTGGGAAATATATTTGCCAGTAAATGACCAACGTTTGCCCACCATCACTACAATGGTAGAGTTTCTCTTTTCCATAATTAAAACTCCGTATCACTTCCGACAACACCATGAATATTGCAAAACAGGTTAAAAAATCACATTTGACATCTCTTATACTCGTCTTCAGTAGTTAGCTGCGAAGACTCATCATCTGCCAAAAAGAGTTCTACTAAACTCATCAGCTGAAATGTCCATCCAAGTAGTGAGAAGACAGTCTTTACTAACCCATGGTCATTCTTATCCAATTCCCCAGTCAGTCATGGCTGAACAGCAGAGTGAGGCTCAGAGAGGGGTGAAGGAGGAGGGGGATGGGGCTAATTTTCCCCAGTACAAAGATGGCATCTGATTCTTGGTCGGAGAGCAGAACCAGAAAGGCTTGAGGGAAGGGTCCAGGCCCTGTACTCAGTCAGAATCAGTGCTGTAGAAGAGAAGGAGGAGAAGGAGGAGAAGGAGGAGGAGGAGGAGGAGGAGGAGGAGGAGGAGGAGAAAGAGGAGGAGGAGGAGGAATGCTTGCCATGCTTGTGGTTTTGTATATCTGTAAGAACTTTCTTCATTTTCTTCCACATCTTCTTTGCATCGGCATTCCTGGTCTTACCATGCCAGGTGCCAAGGGATTCACAGGAGGGATGCCAGGAGCAGGTGGTGGGTAGGGAGCAGGTAGGGACCTAGGGGTTGGCCTCCCGGATACCCTGGCTATGGTGCAGGATGGGGGTGCACTGGGGAAAAGCTGGATTCCCCCGGGGAGCTGCTGCAGGAGATGGAGAGGGGCCTGGAGGGCAGGCAGGGTGGTCAGGTGGTGGATGGCAGGATGGGCACCTTCAGGGTACCTGACGCACCAGCAGTCAGGCCATTGCCCCCCTCTGCACTCAGCCCTTGTAACCGCCAAGTCCTTCGCTTTACGTGACACTTATATAACCACAGCTTTCTGTCCTTGCATTGTTTCAAGATATACTTTTATTTACCATTCTTTTCTTTTATTGTAGTTTAAAACTCTTTGAAGTTTTTTCATCTTTGAGAGACAGAGAAAGACAGAGTGTGAGCAAGGGGGGGGGGGCAGAGAGAGAGGGAGACACAGAATCTGAAACAGGTGAAGGCTCCGAGCTGTCAGCATAGAGCCCATCGCAGAGCCTGAACTCATGAACTAGGAGATCATGACCTGTGCCGAAGTCAGACACCTAACTGACTGAGCCATTCAGGCGCCCCATTTACCATTCTTTTAAATTCATCCTATATGTATCTTTATTTGAAGAGTGGCCCTTTTGATCCGTTATGTCAATCCATGTCTGTAACTAGAACAATTGGTGCATTTAAATGTAATATAATTTAATATCCTTGTGTAATATATTTAATTTAATATCATTTTTGTTATCTTATTTTGTTCTCTTCTTAAATCCAGATTTAGATTTAAAGAAGTTAAATTCCTTTATCACTCTTTTCTTGCCTCCTGTTTCACATATTGACTATTTCACATGTTGACTGTTGTACAGTTTTTACATTTAGTAGCATGGATGATGAGTAGCCTGACCCGGAACAAGAGAACTAGGAGGAGACCCTGAGGACTGGGTGTCACCGGAAACCCAACTGGGGCCTCCACCCGGGAGCTGTTAGTGGCAGCCCATGTTTTTCATGCAAAACTTTGTTACACTTTCCCGAGCAGAAAGAAGTGACTGCCACAACCAGACTAGGCAGCCTTCTGAGTCCTCAGGACCATGAAGCCTGGACGTGAGGCTCATCTCTGCTGTCAAAGAGCCTGTTCAGAGAAGGAGCAGGTGTCCCGGGTGGCACACTGAGTCGCTGGGGGTTTGCCACGTCTTCTCCCCCCTTGCAGTCTCAGAAGGATCTGCATGGCCCCTGTGCTTGTACCTGCCCACACGCCTTCTCAAAGGAAACCTAAAAAGAAGCAGTGATAAAGTGCTTGCGCAACCTGTCTACTTATTGCTAAAGTTTTGAGCCAGGGTCTTTAGGAAAGAAAATATTTCACCATTTATTCAAATTACCTTTTATGTTATTACCTGAATTCAGTGATTGTTTTCTTACAGAGCCATCTGAATGTATACATCTTTATCCTAGGATCAAAAACAGTGAACACTCTGAATTCTTTTTAAAGTCTCTAAGAAAACAAAGCATTTGCTTTTATTAATGCTCTCCACCTCTCCTGGGCCTGCCTCCGTTTCACATCAGCACCTTGTGCCTGGGAGTGTGTGTTGGCCTGAGCTGACCAGGTGCAGATGTCAGAATGGACAGGGGCCCGAGCTGTAGTTTTATGAGATGGGAACCACCTGGCCTGTGTCTCCTCCGCAGATGCCGGAGCCCACAGTCCATGTCCCAACCTGAATTACAAAGACGATGGAGGGAAGACGATGCATATGGTGGGGACCTGGTTGTTCAAAGTTCTATCATCTGCCTCTCTGATCTGGACCCCAAACTTCCAAGCTACGTGGTTAGTCAGGGACTGAGTTCAATTCCCACAAGACACGCACTGTGTTAACCAAACCAATCGCACAATCCCTTCCCTTGTCGCCCAATAGCGTCAGGGCAGATGGAGGGGTGATGTGATCGAGTCACGTGAAATCTGAGGCTGCTGATCGGTGGGAGATGGAGAACAAGTCTGTGTCACGCAGAGGTGTGTTGTGTGGGTGTGACCGGAGCCTGCAGAGACATTCGGTCGTCATGTGAGAAGTCAGGGTGAGGCACAATGTATTGCTTGTGTGTTCCCTTTCTTCCCCAGACAGTGTCGGCTCCCTGAGCCTGGGGACACTCCTTGTCACTTCTGCACTGCGACTTGAGCTCCTAAACCAACATAGGTCATGTAGGAGGGTTCAATAAATGCCATTCATGCATATCATGTGGACAATGACTATCCTGAGTCGGACAGCTGTACTGTGTGTCCGGGTCTGTCCTGACACCTTGATATGAACTCATCTGTGCCCCTCAAAACCCTGTATGGAAACCTGAACCCACATTGTGACTGTTTGAGAAAAGGCATTAAAAGATGTCATCGTGGTAATGAGGTTATAAGGGTGCTGCGCCCATAAACAGGCCTGGCATCTTTACAGAAGAGGTAGAGGCAGCATGGGTGAGTACACATGGGAATGCCACGTGAGGACCCAGGACGAATGTCACCACTTGCCAGTCAAGGAGAGTGACCTCAGGGGAAATCAATCCTGCCACCCCCTTGAACGTGGACATTTAGACTCCAAACTGAGAGAAATTCACTATCTTTGGTGTAGGCATCCAGTGTGTGGTATTGTCATATGGTAGGCGTAGCAGACAAGCACAACCCTCAGAGACACTGGTCCCCAGGACAACCTGCCCCAGCATCCAGGAATTTCTGATCAGCTTGTATGAAACAGAAAATGTGTGCATGTAAGGACAGGTTGGGGACAGAATTGACAGGAAAAGGACAGATACTAGAGGCGGTTCATTGGGTTTGGTTTCAGGGTCAGTTTTAGGCTAAACAAAGAGGGAAGCAACAGTTTTGACAGAAAGTGGGGCTGAAGAAAGAAACCCCTTCACTGTGGGCACAGCAGGTTTTTGTCTCACTTCCCCACAGGCCTGGAGCTCTGTGTGAGCACTGAGACTATCGTCCCATGATGCACAATAATAATCAGCCTCGTCATCAGCCTGCAGCCCAGTGATGGTCAGGGAGCCCGAGCTGCCAGACTTGGAGCCAGAGAATCGATCGGGGACCCCGGAGGGTCGTTTGTTATTCTCATAAATCAGGAGACTGGGGGTCGCTCCTGGGACTTGTTGGTACCAGCTCACATAATTACCACCCCCGATGTTGGAGCTGCTTCCAGTGCAGGAGATGGTGACCCTCTGGCCCAGGGACCCCGACACTGATGGCGGCTGAGTCAACACTGACTGGGCCCAGGACCCAGGAAGGGGTAGAAACACAGAGAGGGTGATGCTGGGGTATGGACACAAGACAGTGGAAGCAGGACCCACATGTCCTCCCAGAGCCCCTTCCTGTGTGCCCTCATCCAGTCACCTGTGCAGTGAGCGAGGAGAGTGAGAAGGAAAGGAGACCAAGCCATGGTGGTGGTCATCACCGATTCTGTCTTCTGTGCCTCACAGCTGAGCAGAGCCTCCCCTAACCTCTCCCTTCCCCTCTTCATCTTCTGAGGGAGGGAGGGCCCCCACCATGCAAATGAGACCCCGGCTCTCTGACCCCTCCCTGGGCCTGTGTCAGTTCCCTCTGCCTGAGGATGTCTGGGGGCTGGTTGAGGGGGGGCTGTTTCAGGCCAAAGGGTGAGGAGGACACAGTTGTGAGCTGTGTGCAGGGGGCACTGACACTACAGGTGGCAGGTTTCAGTTCTCATCAGCCCTGAACCCACAGCAATGGGTCCTGTGAGCCCCCTGGTGTTCAGACTCAGAGCCGCCATTGTTTCAACTGGTAGGCAAGTCCACCAAAGACAGCTCTTGTGTCCCCATTGCACTGCCCACAGCACTCTGACAAGGGTCAGTCCAGGTGTCCCTCTAGGGAACCTCCCATAACCTAAGCCAGACTGGATGCTCTACTCAGACTCTTCAGGGAGAGTCAGTCCATGGCCGCCTGTATGGGTCATGGGTCAAGAATGAGGTGGTGTCTCTACCAAAAGTCCACTTAGATCAAGATCATGCCCAGTGCAGTGATGAGTACCACCGGACACGTGGACCCTTCTGTGTAGGATTCCGTGTCCTTTCCTGTACGTGATTTCTCCCGGGTTTCCAGAGCTCAGCTTCCTCCAAGGTTCCCACAGCACTGAGGAGAGGGGGAGAGCTTCTGTTCAGGCTGTGAGTAGAAACAGTTGTGTGTATTCCTCGGGGCGTTACACAAAAAAATCTTTGTCATCTGTCACTATGTCTGCTTGTTGAAAACAATAGCTCTCCTCATACTATGTGCAGTGATTCCTTCCAGGATCTGCTCTCCCAGCAAAGAGACCCAAGTCTGTAGGAGCCTTTACTGTGACACTGACCTCAGAGCCCAAAGACAAACTTGCAGGCCGTTCTGGGAGGGAAGGAGCAACAGCAGCAGGTGCTCTGACGAGGATCCGGTGACACAGTTTATGTGTTAGTCAGCACTTAGCCCAGTGTGCCCTTTGAATGGGTGTGTGCTCCTTCACACAAAATTTCTCTCAGTAATATTTATTTCAGTCAATGACATCGTTATTATGAAAATGCAGATACAATCACTAGTATAGTTTTCATACAACGGTATTTATTGCAGAGCAAAGATGGATAGAAATTGTAGGTAAAAACCTGGATGGAAAAACAATGCAAAAAGGATGCCTGCTATAAACTGTTTGCAAAGTCATGTTTTCTTTGCCACCAGCTTACTATGGTGGCATTGTTCTATAAGTAGGTGAGTCTGGCATGATGTCCAATGAAAGCCCAGGGGGAGTCTGTTCCTGTGAACCGCAGCCATCTCAGTGACTCAATTACTAAGCACACACAGAGCTTCTAGGAGCGAGCGATTTGGGGTCAGACTTGTCTCTGGGGTGAGCACAGCTCTACCTGCGTTCTTTGTGTCCAGCATATGCAAGAGAGCATAGTTCATCCAGCCACCATGACTAGAGGAGTGAATTTCTATTCACCAAGGCTACACGAATCTTCGGTCAAAGATCCCACATGTGAGTGGTGGAGAGGTGGAGATGAGGGGGACTATGTCCCTGAGGTCACAGGCATTGTGGCCCCAGTTTGAGACAGAAGAGTTTTCATCAGAACTCCAACCTGGCTGGAGGTGTCACTGGGGGGACTGAGGGAGTAACAGTCCAGCATTAAGAGCACAGGGAGGGTGTGATACATCCCCCTGGGCTTTGAGCTGTGTGGGAGCAACACTGAAGCTGCTATTCCAGAACCAATGTACTGATCAGCCTCAAGTGCTGACTGGAGCCCAAGGGGGTCAGAGGCTGAGCTGCCCACAGTGATAGAGACTCACCCTGGGATTCCTGAGCATCAACCTGTCTTAGGAGAGAAGGTGATCAGGGCAAGTCCTGGCTGCTCAGTGACAGGACACTGGTCACACTGGATGTCGCTGGAGTTTCCTGATGATGAGAATGCTTCCTCCTGGGCTTGTGACCCTGAAGTTGCCTGGATGAGCACAGGTTGACCATGTGTTTTGGGGAGAAAGAGAAGCCATGAAGCTACAAAATCCCAAACACCATATACTCAGATAGAGGAGAGATCCGTGTTTGTGTGTGTGTGTGTGTATGTGGGTGCGTGTGCCTGCGTGTGTGTGTGTGTGTGTGAGAGAGAGAGAGAGAGAGAGAGAGAGAGGGAGAGAAAGAGAGGGAGAATGGAAAACCTTTCCTTCAGAGGCCACACATGAAGACAAGTGTATCCCTGTCCCCTTGTGTCCTCTCTGCATTTGCTGAGTGTTGTGTTGGTCCCCATGCAAACCCATCCCTGGGGCTGGCTCTCTGTATGACCGTCCAGCGTTCTGGAGCTTGGAACTCAAGAAGGCCAATGTCTGGAAGGCCACTTCTCTTGCACGAGTATGAAACTTACACAAAGGGGAGGAATATGGTCTGAATTAGTTCTATAGGAATTTCACTGAATCAGAATGTCAGGCCTTGTGGATGGGCCTTCTATCCATTCTCCTTCCTGTAGACACATTTCCCATAGCTGTGGGGTCTTCAGGTCTTCGGAAGCACAAGATAGGGGCTGATCACATAGCCCCTTCTTCATGCCCTTCACATCACAGCCCTCCCCCACTGTGCCTCTCGTATCCCCTGATACTTCCATTGGGTGACCGTCAGATAGTGTCTACTGTTATTTTGCAAAAGGGTTAATGCTTGACACTGCATTGCTTGGTGCAAAAGTGTGTGGCTGAGTGAGTGTCCTGCTGGTCTTAGAAACCAATATTCTCAAGACCAAGAAAAGCTGTCATGTATTGAAATATGCACCCAATCCTTCCTTCGTTCACCATGGCAAAAGTTACCCTGTGTGCAGCCTCGGTCATTCTGAAGGAGGAAGTAATTGCATGAATCGCTTTTCTGTGCAAATACTCAAAGGCTGGGTGAACATTCATTTCACGGAAATACGGTAATCATGTGGTCGTATTACAGAGATTGATGAGGTTGGTGGGGCATGAAAACTACAATCAGAGATGAGAGCAGGAATCACATGAGGAAGTGATTTCCTGCTGGTCCAATTTCGGCAACGTCTCTGTAGAGATGGACCCTGGAGAGTGGAAACTCTTGCAAGATTATAGTTTTCTCTGAAATCCTAACATAGAGATGGTTTTCAGGCCTGAAGAGCCATAGAGAGAGACGGAAGGCCCGAGGGAAGCAGGAGTAGAGGGGAGACGAGCAGAGTGTGTGTGGGGGAGGGTGCAGTGAGGAGAGTCTGAAGACTTTGGGACTCACTTTTAGTCAGATGGGTGAGAGAGGAAATTGTCTCTGACCAAGGTGCTTGTTAACATGTCAGATATGGTTGTGTCATCAGTAACACAAGAGACACACTTTACGGCTTGACATTTGTGGATGAATGTGAGTACCTCTGTCACCATATTCAGTCCAGACAACAGTACTGTATGATCTCAGAAACTACACACCTGTCTCTACATCCTAGATGCTGACACCGAATTGCTGAAATTCTTGTCATTTTCTAAATGAAAAGAACACTAGAAACATCCTAGTTCTAATGATGTGACTCTGGGTGGGCTCCCTGAAGCCTCCTGGATGGGGCTGGTCCCCAGAAAGACCAAGGCTTGGTCAGAAGCTGGGAATCTTCACCCCTCATACTTGAGAGACAGGAAAAAGGCTGACAGCGTAGTTAATGTCTGATCATGTCTCCCCGAATCCTCAATAAAATCACAAAGTACAGTGTTTGAAGAGCTTCTGGTTTGGCGAACACATCCACTCCCGAAAAGATGCACCTCAACTCCCCAGGGACTGATGCTCTGGTGCTCGAGACGCTCCCAGACTTGACACTAGGTGGCTCTTCATTACTTGTTCCCCTGTCCCCTTCACCATATCTTTAATGAACTGACTAAAGGAGTCAGTGTTTCCCTGAGATCTGTGAGCCCCTCAGGCGAATAAACGGAACGCATCGAGGGAGTTGTGGGAACCTCCAATTTGTCGCACGTTGGACAGAGGGTACAGGTGAGCTACTAGCTGCTGTTGGCATCAAAATGGGGAGCAGCCTCCTGGTGCTGAGCCCTTCACCTGTGCACATGTCACCGTTTCCTGACAGATAAACCTCGGTGTGAAATTCAGGTAAATTTGAGGACACTCTCCACATGTCCCAGAGAGTTCCTTGTTGTGGGAAAACACATAAACAGACAAACATATAATCACTGACCAGGAGTGTGTAAAGTGAATTATTCTGAGACTAGTAAAGGAGAGACAACAAGAGAGAGAGAGACTGAGGTTTATGCTGTAAAAGTATTTATTCTCCAGACACCATAAGCCTGTGCCATCGGGCTCTATTCCCTCACCTGTGTGCGCTCCTGGGACACCTGTGCTGTCTCAGGCAACAGCATGATCTGTGTGTTATTCCTTCTTCCTCAAGGACACGTGACCCCTCAGAGGACTCCCTCCTACAGGAGCGTCCACACAAGTGTCTCAGTACAGGATGCTCAGAGACAAGGCTTTCAGCCCCAAGTGTTTTTGTGTCACTCGCTCCTTGTCTGAGACACTGTAAGGAAAGCTGCTCCCACTGCCAGGATCTGTAGCACAATAGAAGCTTCGTGCTTAGGCTGCTCATCAGAGATGAGCAGAATTCCTGCATTGGCCCAGGCATCTTTGGATTCAGAGAAGCAACTGGGGACCCCAGACCCTGGTGCTTATTTGAGTGTGAAGAGAACCAAAGAAGATACCAGGGAGGGCTCCCTGGCTTCTCTGGAACCTGTCTATGTAGTAGCTGCAAACACGGAATCCACTGTTCATGGCGCAGGTGAGTCCGGCCGTTGCTTCTGGAGATGCAGAAGCATCTGGAGATGCAGATGCGGCTGGGTCAGCACAGGCTGGGATAGGGGACATGCGAACACAGACACTCAGGGGGGATGGGGCTAGAAAGGAAAAAGAAAAAGCATCTCTCAGGTCACTGAGGACAGAAAGAGTGATTTGGAGCCCACTCTGTTTCCATAAGGCCTGTCCCTACCTGTGCAGTGCGGGAGGCGCTTAAGGAAGACAGGAGTCCAGGCCATGGTGGCACAGCCTCTGGTCCCCACATTGGGCTGGGCTGCCCCAGGGTCTCATTTCCCCTCCACCCCTGACACAGGAGGGCTGTCCATGCACATGGGTCCCATTCAGTGACAGTCCAGCCCCTCCCTGAGCCCTGGTGCTGGAGCCCAGCCCACACCACATACTGAGGAGGGTGCAGTTTCCACTAAACCCCGGGAAGAGCTCTGGAACAAGCACATGCTGACATAGCTCAAAGCCTCCAGGTTGGGCTCCTTTGGGTGACTGGTCGTCAATGACCAGCACTGTAGGGTCCACAGGGCTGTTGCAAGCACATCCTATTGAACTCATGTTGAAACACGAAAAATGAATGGAAGCAACTTGTGAGAGATAGCTCCTATTAAGAATACATTGAATGCATACTTTCTCAAAAAGTTACAATTTGGCTATACTAAAAATATACTGAGTGTATAGACCAACTTTAATTGAAAAATGGAAAATGTTTTTCTAGAAGCACTCCATAGAAATGCATAAGATACAGATGTTTTCACAGGGGACAACTAACAAAACTTCAGAATTGAGAAGAATATTTTTTATTTGCTCCTTGTTTTTTCATAATATCAAAAGGTATATAATATTTTTTAGTTCGTTTACAAGGGTTATAAAACTCAAAAGTACACTTTCAAAAAACATTGCACAAAAATGAAAATTACAGACCATTATTATTAAATAGTGATAGAAATACTCTGTATAAAATATTAACAAAGAGACCTCAATACCATATTATAAATTGATACACAATTATTAAGTGTGATTTACTCCAATGATAGTAAGAAAATCTTTACTTACATACCATCTTATTACATTAAGAGATACGATCATATTGCCCCAATTGGTCTCAAAGAGCCTTTGGCCAAATTTCACACCAAATCCTAATAAGAGCCACATAAACACAAAAACAGATCCATTTATAACATGGTAAAACGCACACTCTCACACACTTATGATGTGGTCCTGAGGCCGGCATCCTTGTTCATGGAGTAGTGAGGGGACCAGTTCCACAAGGATCAAGAACTTGCAAAGGGAATCTTCACATCCATTATTTTGCAACATTATTCCTCACGTGTTAGACAATGTAACTAAAAAGCCAAAATCGGTGGTTACTACTTTGCATGGATGGGAAAGGAAAGTGGTCACTCTTGAAGTCCCAGATGGATGTCATGGCCTTAGATAGGGCCGTGCTGTGGCAGCAGTGACAGCAGAGATCTTAGTGAGTGATTAGTCTCAGTGTTGGTGACTTACTGGTGACACTTGGTACCAGAGACACGATGGGTGGAACAAACGCAGCAGAGAAGAGGTCTTGTCCCACGTGAGCGGGTGAAGAGCCCTTTGCAAGGCATGGGGCAGTGACCCTGGATCTGAAGTGATTATTTCCTCCCACTCTGGCTGCATCCTATACGATGTCAAGCTTCACATTGATGGGGCATCTGTCCCACACCCAGAATAGTGAATATTGCAGAGGTTTCCAGTGGGGACCTTGCCTCAAGTGACCAGTTTTCTAAGAGACGGGTTGTGAGTCTGGTATTGCTGCCCCTGCTCCTTGATGAACTGAGGAGAGAGCATGTCCTGTGTGACCTCAGGGACTGCTTTCTGTAAAATCTGGCAAAGTCTCCCTGTATAAAGGACTGAAGGAGACACTCCAGGACATGGTGGACACCACACAGAGCTCTGTTCCCTGAGCTTCCATTGAAGGGATTCTGCCCACAAGCTGCCTTATCCTCTGGGCAGGTCCTGAGAGCCCGCTTCCTCCTGGGAAATGCGCTCTGTCTATGCCTTGTGTATAAGCCTGCAATTTTCCAGACACCAGAGGGAAAAAGGAAGAAGTGATCCACGTTGGAAGCAATGTGGTGACACAGCCAGATGCAGGGGCTCACAGGACAATGGTCGCTCCCAGGTGGAGGCAGGTCACATAGCCCTGAGGCTCCAGTGTACCTACTGCCCCCCAGGCAGCTTAGCTGCTGACCCTCACTCTTCAGCCCCTGTTCGCTCTGCTCCCCTGCTGCCCTAGGTACCATGTCCTCCACCTGCTGTGATCCCCTCTGCACACCAAGCAGAATGTTCATTTGGACAGCAGTTGTACTGATGTTGTGACCCATGGGAGCTGAGTACGAAAGGGCCTTTCTGGGTCCCTTATTGGAACCATGACACTCTCATGTTTGGAAATGTATCTCAGTGGAAGCTTGTGATTTGGTTCGAAATGTCCATCTCTGCCAACAGTATCCCCAGAACTGCTCTGTGTCTCCTGTTCACAGATGCTGCACGTGGTAAATGTAAGGACAGCAAAGGGGTGTCGCTGGGACACACATATGGGGACACGGCCCGTGTGCATGTGCGGCGTGCAGGGGAGCTGGGACAAAGAGGTCTTTACAGAGCTGCGGTACGTAAGGGGGGAACTGTAGGGTGAGCCAAGGGATGTCCCTTAGAGGAGGAGCCCTGGATCAGAGGTCAGAGCATGTGTCAAGGCCCGAGAAAGAGGGGTGGCTGGTTGTTGATGACTCTAGTGGACATACACTGGAGGTCTAAGAGGTAGGCCAACTGACCACCTGAGTCCAGCATCTCCAAATGGAATCGAAAGGCAAACCTAGGAAGAGAAATATACCTTCCTTAACCCTGAAATCTGGTTTGACTCGCTGTGCATATGTGTGAATGTACATATCTTCAAGGGCCACAATATATGAATACTTCACGTAAAACATCTGATCCTTGTCTTTCATAGTGAGTCAGGTGATGACCCAACATACTCCATGACCTTGAGAGTTTAGTTTGTCCTTTGTAGCACTAAGTGTCTGCAGCTTACTGCTACGTCCTTGGTGCTCAGGAAATGGCTTTGAATTAAAAAGAATACATCAGTGAATTAACAAAGGAAAAAATACCAGTCTCCACATTCTTTACCTTATGGCTAAAATGGGCAACGGCTCTTTCTTCTGGGCCATCATCATCCTTTCAAATTGTGAACCACAGACACAGGTGTCATCTTGGACACATCCTTCGACCTCACACACAGCCTCCACGTAATTCCTACATCCAGCGTTTTCCAAACCAAAAGCCAAGTTACAATGTACACAGCGCCCAAAGCAATGTATAGACTCCATGCAATTCCCATGAAAATTCCAGAGACAGTTTTCACAGAAATGGAAAAAAACTCCTGACTTTATACGCAACCAGAAAGACCCCAAATTGCCAAACAATATTGAGAGAGAAGAACAAAGCTGGAGGCACCAGACTTCCTGCTTTTGAGTTATATTACAAAGCTATCGTAATGAAAACCAGTAGGGCATTGGCCTAGAAAGAAACACATGGATTGATGCGACAGAATTAAAAGACCAGAAGAATAAAACAAGACCCCTCTTCCCAGTTTTCTAGTAGTCACCTCCCTGACTGTGGTCCCACACAAGATTCTGCCTGCAAATGTTTTTGTTCTGTGTGATGGCCCAGACGTCTGTGCCTGGCCTCAGGCCTGGGGAAGGGTGCCATGGGGTTGGAGGGAGAAAGGTGATGTAAGGGAGTGAGTCAGAGCTGATCACTCCCGGGGCCCCTGAGGCCCAGGTGAGGGACAGTCACACTGCAATGTGGACCCTGTTTGCCTTAGTAGATGAGAGCCATTCGAGTATTTTCCTGCTAGCCTGGCCCAGAGCCCAGTCCTCTCAGGGCAGTCTGAGCAGCCCACCGATGACCCCTGTCCTGGTCACCCAGCTGCTCTGACAACACAGAGCATCCCTAGAGGACGCTCTGACCTTTGAAGATGGATATTTGAGCTTTCAGTGTCCAGGGAAGGAGCATGGGTGCATCCTCTCCTGGGTGCTTGGGATGGAGACATTAATTTTCTTCAGGTCACTAACAGCATCCAGGCTGCTCACCATAGGCTTAGTTTACAGTGTTTATGTTCCTGGACATATTAGTGTTCCCTGATATTGGGTTTGCTTGCTGCAGGGCCCTGGCATCACTAACAGTCTCCAATCTGAATTTGTTTTAATGTTTATTTCTTTTTAAGAGAGAGAGGATGGAGAGAGAAAGAGAGAGAGAGAGAGAGAGGCAGAGAGAGAGAGAGAGGGAGAGAGAGCCGGGAGGTACAGAGAGAGAGCGGGAGACGCAGAATCAGAAGCAGGTTCCAGGCTCTTAGTGGCACAGAGCCCAAGGCAGGGCTTTGGCTCACGAAGCACGACATCATGACCTGAGCTGAACTCTGAAGCTTAACCGACTGAGCCACCCAGGCACCCCTACCAGTCTCCAATCGAAACCAATTTCAAAGCCTCCTATTTCCCAGGTTCACTCCCGGTTCATATGTGATAAAAAGTCCATGGGGGTTATCCTTGAACTTTGAATACTTTTTGCTGTTGCTGCTGTATTATGAGAATCTCCTGTTATATACCATCACCTCTATGGTACAGGCTCTGGGGCCTTTGAAGTCTCCGTTTGTCAAAACACTACCAGGTCCGCAGAGAAGTATCCACTGTACTTAATTCCCAATTTGGATTTTGACCGGGCCTTTATACTTAGTCTGGAATTTAGTTTTCTTCTCTGGTATACTTATGACTCATTTGCCTCTCTAATAGTTCAGTTTTGTAAGTGTTTTCAGGATGACCATGATGTAAACCACTATACAGTACAAGGGAATCGATCTTCTTAGAAATTCGTTCCCTGCTCATCCGTTAAGGGACATTCAGGGAAGGGAATCCCACTCACATTCAACCCTATTATATTTATTTGGTAAATGTTCCATGGGTTAACAGTGAAAAGACAACAAAATGTCTAGATTTTTTCTCGTGATACCAGGGTTCTCTGGACAATGTAGGATGGGTTCATAGGCCTTTTCTCCAAAATAGTGAGATTCCTTTCAGCATCATTCCAGACCGAGTCAGAGGGAAAACAAAGACAGAGAAAGCCTAGAACACATGCAGTTACACTCTACTGGTCTCACCCTGGTGATTACATCTGCAACAGTCTCATTTCCAATAAGGTCTCATCCTGAAATATGGGAGTTTTTAGAACTTTTAATCACATGAATTATTGGAGACACAGTTCAACGCATAACAATTAATATCCACAGTTTATTCAGATTTTCTTAGTTTTTCCCTAATGTCCTTTTTCTGTAGTAAGATCCAGTTAAGATTCTTTGCGACATTGAGTTGTGAATTGTCCTTAAGCTTTTCTTACTGTGACACTTCTTCAGACTGTCCCTCTTGTTGGTGCCTTTGTCCATACTTACTGAGTGGGGGTTATGCCTGACGTCATTCAAGCCAAGGGTTTACACCTGTTCCATGAAATCTCTGCACGGGAATGTGTCTCATCTGATTCCATATATTTATATCATCAGTTAACAATATAGACGGCAGATACATGTGTAGACACTGAGTTACAACCCAATCCTTTTATGTTCCTGGGTTGAAATCTTTCTAGTTTTGCCTCAGGGGGCCCTTTAAGTTGGCTCGTGAGCTCCTAGACACAACCTGTCCTTGTGTGTGTGCTCACAAGGGTATGTGTGGTGGTTGTGCGCTGATTTGCTGGCGTTTGTTTGGGAGACAGTGCCAGACAATGACAGAGTGTCATTTAAGGGCCATTAGTATCATATAGAATAATTCTGTGGCTCAGAATGTTTTCCTCTGTTCACATGACTAATTCTTTTTCAGCGTTTAACACCCCCACGACCTACAGATGTTTGCAGAGTTTTGCTTCTTCCAATGTTTGATATAATTATCAAATTATTTATAAAAGTGGCACCTCCTGGGTGACCTCTTAGTTGGTTCCTGGTTTGGGTGATTATATTTAAACCTAGAATAAATATCCATGTGCCAAGTTTAGGTTGCTTTCAGGCTTTCGTGATAAGAATAAGATGTTATAAACATTGAAGTGCAGGGTTTTTCCTATGGACAAAGGTTTTGAAACTTATCTTCATAATTTTATACTATTAAATTGGCATTTTTTCACAAATCATAGATAATAAGAGGAGACTAGCCACTGCCATGGAGATAATAGTACCAGATGCAGATAAGGCTAACTTATTTTTCAGGCACCACATGGGTAGAGTTCAGAGGAAAAATGAAAATGCTTCATTTATTTTTACATCAGAAGGAAAAATTGATATGATCTGGCCTAGAAGTAAAATACCTCAGCTGATAAAAGAAGAGATATCTCTTTCATGAACACTCTTTGTGTCGGAAGGGTTTTCTGAGAGTGACTTTGAGGACAGAAAGGACAGGAGGAACCTCACTCATGGGAGGTGCCCTTGCATGGACCTGCGCCCAAGTCATCAGCCACGGAAGGAGCAGAATCACAGGCTAAGCTGAGGAGGCTTAGGAGCTGAGGAGCTGCTGATGTGTTTCCCTCTTTATAGATGAGTAACTAGGTTTTTGTCTCACTTCCCCACAGGCCTGGACCACTGTGTAAGCACTGAGACTGCTGTCCCACGATGAGCAGTAATAATCAGCCTCGTCTTCGGCCTGGAGCCCAGTGATGGTCAGGGTGCCTGTGCTGCCAGACTTGGAGCCGGAGAATCGATCAGGGACCCCTGAGGGTCGGTTCCTATTACCATAGATGATGGTTCTGGGAGCCATTCCTGGGATTTGCTGGTACCAGTACACGTAACTACCAACCCCAGTGCAAGAGATAGTGACCCTCTGGCCCAGGGCCCCAGACACTGAGGATGGTTGAGTCAGCCCCGACTGAGCCCAAATCCCTGGAAGGAGAAACAAACAGAGATGTTATTCCTGGGGTCTAGAGAGAAGAGGAGGAATCAGGCCCACACTTGTGCTTTCAAGACCCCTTCCCGTGTCTCCACATTGAGTCACCTGTGCAGTGAGCGAGGAGGGTGAGGAGGAGAGGGGACCAGGCCATGGCGGAGGTCAGCACCGATCCTGCCTTCTGTTGCCTCACAGCTGAGCAGAGCCTCCCTTCACCTCTCCCTTCACCTCTTCAACTGTTGAGAGGGGGAGGGCCCAACCATGCAAATGCGACCCCCCTGTTTTCTGACTCCTCACTGACTTCTATAGGTGCCTCTGACTGAGATTGTCAGGGGGATGGGCAAAGGAGGGGCAATTTCAGGGCAGCGGGTGGGAAGGTCACAGATGTGAGCCCTGAGCCAAGGGCACAGACAGTTGCAGGTGGCACTTCTCAGCTCTGGTCTACCGTGACCCCTCAGAAACAGGCCTTGAGTGCCCCTTAGCGTCCAGACACAGGCATGCCATTGTATGAGGTGAGCACAGCCCATCAGAGACCACTTCTGCCTCCCCACTGCTCTAGCCTCTGTCCTGCCTTAGGGCTAGGCCAGGTGTCCCCACTTGTGGCCCCATCGCCTCAGGGCAGACTCTGTTTTACTCAGACTCCTGGGGGTGAGCCTGTCCATGGCTCCCTTGACTGTTCATGGGTCAGGCCAGAGGGGGTGTCTCTACACACATTCCTCTAACAGTAAAGGTGTACCAATAGGGGAAGGAGTTATCTGGATATGACAGCGGAGGCAGGGCTCCAGGCACCCATGCCAATGCTGGAAGCAGCAGAGAGCAGAGGGCATCTCCCATGGGGAAATTTGGCAGATGGGACCTGACCCTGATGAGATCGTTCTATACATGTGCTTCTTACCCAGATGGAGTGTGTTGATTCACACTCTATCTTGGCATCTATGTCAATGTGCTCATTGTCAGACGTCTGAGTGATTCCAGTTTTCTCTCCCAAAGTGCATTAGGAAATATCAGTGAGATCCTAAGGATCCCATCTGGGGAATCTGCTCTAGGATTCATGTATACTCTTTCTGAATTCCTTCCCAAATCCATGGTAGGTCTGTTCCAGAGACCTTGCAAAGGACCGTTTTCAGCCTATGCCTTCCCTAGGTGTAAGAGGAACTTGAATGACTTTCTGGTCTTTTTATTCTATGGCATGAATCTATGTGTCTCTCGAGAACAATACCACATTAGTTTTCATGACTACAGCTTTTTTAATATAATTTCAAAGTGGGAGTATGGTGTCTCGAGATTTGTTCCTTCTCAAGATTGCTTTGGCAATTTGGGGTCTTTTCTGGTTCTATACAAAATTTGGGTTTTTTTACAATTCCAATGACAATGTCATTGGAATTTTTATGGGGATTGCATTGAATTTATGGAGTGCTTTGAGTAGTGTGGACATTTTAGGATTATATTTATTTTGGAGATCCCTGGATTTCGGAATTACCTGGAGGCTGTGTGTGAGGTCTACGTGTTTGTCTAAGATGACCTCCATCTCTGTGCTTAAAAATGTGGATGGATTATGATGATTCAAACGAAAGAAAAGATACTAGTTTTGTCAATAAGGTAAAGAATGTGGATATGTGCATTTTTTATTTTTATTTTTTTCACTGATGTACTCTTTTTAAATCAAAACCTTTCCTGAGCACCAGCTAAGTACCGGTAAGCTGCAGGTACTTAGTGCGTGAGGACAAACAAAACTGTCAAGGTCGTGGAGCATGTTGGGTTTTCATCTGATTCACTATGACACACAAGGAGGAAATGTTTCTTGTGAGGTATTCAAGGGGAAGCATTAAATACTTATAGGACTAGAACACACGGTTCTATGTTAACCGAGAGTCGATGACTAGAAGTGTGTGTGTGTATAACTGTATCTTATGTATTATTTATACGAAGTTTGTGTTTTATATATATATTTGTGTGTGTATATATATACATATATATGTATATATATAAGTATATGTATATATTTGTATATATATACATATATATGTGTATATATATACACACATATGTATGTACATATATGTATATACATATATATGTATATATATATGTGTGTGTGTATATATATATATATATATATATATATATATATGTATATATATATATGTGATATAAATCCCGGGAGATATATCCTGGATGTATTGTCATGAATAGTGCAGAGATGGATTAGATAAACCACTGGGGAAAATAATTGTGTGAATATTAACAGGAGGAGTAAAACCTTGTGTGACACAAAGAAGGACTGGAGAGGGATCTGGTGTGAGTAATTATAATACATTGCACACTGAGAAAGGAGGGCTTAGAGCACCAGGAACTTCTGGGTCATGGGACTGAGCTCCGTTGGGTAGTAAGGTCTGTCTGGATGATACCTGTTCGGGTATTTTCCTGCTGGCCTGCCTCACAGCTCAGTCTCTCAGTGCCAGTGTGAACAGGCAACCGCTGACCCCGGTCCTGGTCACCCAGCTGCTCTGACAAAACACATCATCCCTAGAGGACACTCTGACCTTTGCAGGCAGATATTTGAGCTTTCAGTGCCCAAGGAAAGAGCATGATTGCATCCTCTCCTGGGTGCTTGGGATGGAGACATTAATTTTCTTCGGGTCACTAACAGCGTCCAGGCTGCTCACATGGGGCTTAGTTTACAGTGTTTACGTTCCTGGACATATTAGTGTTCCCTGACATTGGGTTTGCTTGTGGCAGGGCCTTGGCATCACTACCAGTCTCCAATATGAATTTGTTTTAAAGTTTATTTTTTTTTAAGACATAGAGAAAAAGAAAGACAGAGAGAGAGAGAGCAGTGAGTTACAGAGAGATAGCGGGAGACACAGAATCAGAAGCAGGCTCCAGGCTCTGATTCCGTGACACAGAGCCCAAGGCAGAGCTTCGGCTCATGAACGACAATATCATGACCTAAGCCAAATTTGTAAGCTTAACCAACTGAGCCACCCAAGCACCCCTACCAGTCTCTAATCGAAACCAATTTCAAGGTCTCATATTTCCCAGGTTCACTCCTGGTTCATATGTGATAAAAAGTCCATGGGGGTTACCCTTGAACTTTGAATACTTTTTGCTGTTGTTGCTGTATTATGAGGATCTCCTGTTATATCCGATCACCTCCATGGTACAGGCTCTGGGGCCTTTGAAGTCTCTGTTTGTCAAAAGACTACCGGCTCTTCGCAAACAAGTACCCACTGTACTCACTCCCAATCTGGGTTTTGACCAGGCCTTTATACTTAGTCTGGAATTTAATTTTCTTCTCTGGTATACTCATGACCCACTTGCCTCTCTATTAGTTGAGTTTTGTAAGTGTTCTCGGATGAACATGATATAAAACCTTACACCATGCAAGAGACCTCTATTTTCTTAGAAATTCATTCTCTGCTCATCCATTAAGGGGCATTCAGGGAAGGGAATCCCACTCACATTCAACCCTATTATCTTTATTTGGTAAATGTTCCATGGGTTAACAGTGAAAAGACAAAAAAATGTCTAGATTTTTCCGGTAATACCAGGGTTCGCTGGACAATGTAGGATGGGTTCATAGGCTTCGTTCTCTAAAATAGTGAGATTCTTTCAGCATCATTGAGACCAAGTCAGATGAAAAATAAAGACAGAGAAAGCCTAGGACACATGCAGTTACACTTTACTGCTCTCACCCTGGTAATTACATCCGCAACAGTCTCATTTCCAAATAGGGTCTCATCCTGAAATATGGGAGTTTTTAGAACTCTTAATCACATGAATTGTTGGAGACACAGTTCAACGCATAACAATTAATATCCCCAGTTTATTCAGATTTTCTTAGTTTTTACCTAGTGTCCTTTTTCTGTTGTAAGATCCAGTTTATGATTCTTTGTGACATTGAGTTGTGAATTGTCTTTAAGCTTCTCTTACTGTGACACTTCTTCAGACTGTCCCTCTTTTGGTGATTTTGTGCATACTTACTGAGTGGGGGTTATGCCTGACTTCATTCAAGCCAAGGGATTACACCTGTTCCATGAAATCTCTGGATGGGAATGTGTCTCATCTGATTCCATTTATTTATACCATCAGTTAACAATATGGACGGCAGATACATGTGTAGACACTGAGTTACAACCCAATCCTTTTATGTTCTTGTGGTTGAAATCTTTCTTGTTTTGTCTCATGGGGGCCCTTTAAGTTGGCTCGTGAACCCCTAGACACACCCTGTCCTTGTGTGTGTGCTCACACGGGTATGTGTGGTGGTTGTGCGCTGATTTGCTGGCGTTTGTTTGGGAGACCATGACAGACAATGACAGAGTGTCATTTAAGTGCCATTAGTATCATATAGAATAATTCTGTGGCTCAGAATGTTTTCCTCTGTTCACATGATTAATTCTTTTTCAGCGTTTAGCAACCCCGCGACCTACAGATGTTTGCAGAGTTTTGCTTCTTCCAATGTTGGATATAATTATCAAATTATTTATAAAAGTGACACCTCCTTGGTGACTTCTTAGTTGGTTCCTGGTTTGGGTGATTATTTTAAACCTAGAATAAATATCCATGTGCCAAGTTTAGGTTGCTTTCAGGCTTTCGTGATTAGGAATCAGTTGTTATAAACATTGAAGTGCAGGGGTTTTCCTATGGACAAAGGTTTTGAAACTTATCTTCATAATTTTATAATTTTATATTGGCATTTTTTCACAAATAATAGATAAGAAGAAGAGACTAGCCACTGCCATGGAAATAATAGTACCAGATGCAGATAAGGCTGACTTATTCTTCAGTCACCACATGGGTAGACTTCAGAGAAAAAACAAAAATGCTTCATTTATTTTTACATCAGAAGGAAAAATTGATAAGATCTGGCCTAGAAGTAAAATACCTCAGCTGATAAAAGAAGAGATATCTCCTTCATGAACACTCTTTGTGTCGGAAGGGTTTTCTGAGAGTGACTTTGAGGACAGAAAGGACAGGAGGAACCTCACTCATGGGAGGTGCCCTTGCATGGACCTGCGCCCAAGTCATCAGCCATGGAAGGAGCAGAATCACAGGCTAAGCTGAGGAGGCAACTCCTGATGTGTTTCCCTCTTTACAGATGAGTAACTAGGTTTTTGTCTCACTTCCCCACAGGCCTGGACCACTGTGTCAGCACTGAGACTGCTGTCCCATGATGAGCAGTAATAATCAGCCTCATCCTCGGCCTGGAGCCCAGTGATGGTCAGGGTGCCTGTGCTGCCAGACTTGGAGCCAGAGAATCGATCTGGGACCCCTGACGGTCGATTGTTATTACCATCAATGATGGCTTTGGGGGCCATTCCTGGGATTTGTTGGTACCAGCCCACGTAACTACCAACTCCAGTGCAGGAGATAGTGACCCTCTGGCCCAGGGCCCCAGACACTGAGAATGGTTGATTCAGCCCCGACTGAGCCCAAGACCCTGGAAGGAGAAATAACAGAGAGGATATTCCTGGGGTCTAGAGACAAGAGGAGGAATCAGGCCCACACCTGTGCTTCCAGGGTCCCTTCCGTGTCCCCACATCAAGTCACCTGTGCAGTGAGCGAGGAGGGTGAGAAGGAGAGGGGACCAGGCCATGGCGGAGGTCAGCACCGATCCTGCCTTCTGTTGCCTCACAGCTGAGCAGAGACTCCCTTCACCTCTCCCTTCACCTCTTCAACTGTTGAGAGGGGGAGGGCCCAACCATGCAAATGTGACCCCCCTGTTTTCTGACTCCTCACCGACTTCTTTAGGTGCCTCTGTGTGAGTATGTCAGGGGGATGGGCAAGGGAGGGGCAATTTCAGGGCAGGGGTGGGGAGGTCACAGATGTGAGCCCTGAGCCAAGGGCACAGACAGTTGAGGGGGCACTTCTCAGCTCTGATCTACTGTGACCCCTCAGAAACAGGCCTTGAGTGCCCCTTAGTGTCCAGACACAGACATGCCATTATAGATGTGAGCAGAGCCCATCAGAGACCACTTCAGCCTCCCCACTGCTCTAGCCTCTGTCCCTGGCTAGGGCTAGGCCAGGTGTCCCCACTTGTGGCCCCCATCGCCTCAGGGCAGACTCTGTTTTACTCAGACTCCTGGGGGTGAGCCTGTCCATGGCTCCCTTGACTGTTCATGGGTCACGCCTGAGGAGGTGTCTCTACACACATTCCTCTAACAGTAACGGTGTACCGATAGGGGAAGGAGTGAACTGGATATGACAGCGGACGCAGGGCTCCAGGCGCCCGTGCCAGTGCTGAAAGCAGCAGAGAGCAGAGGGCAGCTCCCATGGGGGAATTTGGCAGATGGGACCTGACCCTGGTGAGATCGTTCTTAGATGTGCTTCTTACCCAGATGGAGTGTGTTGATTCACACTCTATCCCGGCATCTATGTCAATGTGCTCATTGTCAGACGTCTGAGTCATTCCAGTTTTCTCTCCCAAAGTGCATCAGGAAATATCAGTGAGATCCTAAGGATCCCATTTGGGGCATCTGCTCTAGGATTCATGTATATTCTTTCTGAATTCCTTCCCAAATCCATGGTAGCTCTGTTCCGGAGACCTTGCAAAGGACCGTTTTTAGCCTATGCCTTCCCTGGTGGTCAAGAGGAACTTGAATGACTTTCTGGTCCTTTTATTCTATGGCATTAATCTATGTGTCTCTTGAGAACAATACCACATTGGTTTTCATGACTACAGCTTAGTAATATAATTTGAAAGTACGAAGTTTGGTTTCTCAAGGTTTGTTCCTTCTCAAGATTGCTTTGGCAGTTTGGGGTCTTTTCTGGTTCTATACAAACTTCAGGGTTTTCTAAATTTCTGTGAAAAATGTCATTGAAATTTCCATGGGGATTGCATTGAATTTATAGAGTGCTTCGTGTTGTGTGGACATTTTTGCATTATATTTTGTGGAAATCCCTGGATTTAGGAATTACCTGGAGGCTGTGTGTGAGGCCTAAGGGTTTGTCTAAGATGACCTCCATCTCTATGCTTAAAAATGTGGATGGATTATGATGATTCAAATGAAAGGAGAGATACTAGTTTTGGCAATAAGGTAAAGAATGTGGATATGTGTATTTTTTCTTTTCTTTTTTTTCACTGATGTATTCTTTTTAATTCAAAACCTTTCCTGGCCACCAGCTAAGAACTGATATGCTGCAGATACATAGTGCTGCGAGGACAAATAAAACTGTCAAGGTCGTGGAGCATGTTGGGTTTTCATGTGAGTCATTATGACAGACAAGGAGGAGATGTTTCATGGGAGGTATTCAATGGGAAGCATTAAATATTTATAGGACTAGAGCACACGGTTCTATGTTAACTGAGTGTCGATAACTAGAAGTGCAAGTGTGTATAACTGTATCTTATGTTTTATTTATATGTAGTTTGTGTTATATTTATATATATATATATATATATATATATATATATATACACACGTGTGTGTGTGTGTGTGTGTGTGTGTGTGTGTGTGTGTGTGATATAACCCCCAGCAGGTATATCCTAGATGTATTGTCAAGAACAGCGCAGAGATGGATTACATAAACCACTGGGGAAAATAATTGTATGAATATTTACAGTAGGAGTAGAACCTAGTGTGACACAAAGAAGGACTGGAGACTGATCTGGTGTGAGTAATTATAAAACATTGCACACTGAGAAAGGAGGGCTTAGAGCACCAGGAACTTCTGGGTCATGGGACTGAGCCCTGTCGGATAGTAAGGTCTGTCTGGAAAATACCTGTTCGGGTATTTTCCTGCTGGCCTGCCTCACAGCCCTGTCCTCTCAGTGCCAGTGTGAACAGGCTACCGCTGACCCCAGTCCTGGTCACCCAGCTGCTCTGACAACACACAGCATCCCTAGAGGACACTCAGACCTTTCCTGATGGATATTTGAGCTTTCAGTGTCTAGGGAAGGAGCATGAGTGCATCCTCTCCTGGGTGCTTGGGATGGAGACATTAATTTTCTTCAGGTCCCTAACAGCATCCAGGCTGCTCACCATAGGCTTAGTTTACAGTGTTTATGTTCCTGGACATATTAGTGTTCCCTGATATTGGGTTTGCTTGCTGCAGGGCCCTAGCATCACTACCAGTCTCCAATCTGAATTTGTTTTAATGTTTATTTTTTTTAAGACATAGAGAGACAGAAAGACAGAGACAGAAAGAGCAGGGAGTTACAGAGAGAGAGCGGGAGACACAGAATCAGAAGCAGGCTCCAAGCTCTGATTTCGTAAGATCCACTTAAGATTCTTTCCAACATTGAGTTGTGAATTGTCCTTGAGCTTTTCTTACTGTGACACTTCTTCAGACTGTCCCTCTTGTTGGTGCCTTTGTCCATACTTACTGAGTGGGGGTTATGCCTGACGTCATCCAAGCCAAGGGTTTACACCTGTTCCATGAAATCTCTGCACGGGAACGTGTCTCATCTGATTCCATTTATTTATACCATCAGTTAACAATATGGACGACAGACATATGTGTAGACACTGAATTACAACCCAATCCTTTTATGTTCCTGTGGTTGAAATCTTTCCAGTTTTGCCTCCTGGGGGCCCTTTGGTTGGCACGTGAGCTAGACACACCCTGTCCTTGTGTGTGTGCTCACACAGGTATGTGAGGTGGTTGTGCGTTGATTTGCTTGCGTTTGTTTGGGGGACAATGACAGACAATGACAGAGTGTCATTTAAGTGCCATTAGTATCATATAGAATAATTCTGTGGCTCAGAATGTTTTACTCTGTTCACGTGATTAATTATTTTTCAGCGTTAGCACCCCCGTGACCTACAGATGTTTGCAGAGTTTTGCTTCTTCCAATGTTTGATATAATTATCAAATTATTCATAAAAGTGGCACCTCCTTGGTGACTTCTTAGTTGGTTCCTGGTTTGGGTATTTACATTTAAACCTAGAATAAATATCCATGGGTCAAGTTTAGGTTCCTTTCAGGCTTTAGTGATTAGGAATAAGTTGTTATAAACATTGAAGTGCAGGGTTTTACCTACAGACAAAGGTTTTGAAACTTGTCTTCATAATTTTATAATTTTAAATTAGCATTTTTTTCACAAATATTAGAAAATAAGAAGAAACTAGCCACTGCCATTGAGATAATAGTTCCAGATGCAGATAAGGCTAACTTATTCTTCAGTCACCACATGGATACACTTCAGAGGAAAAACAAAAATTCTTCACTTATTTTAATATCAGAAGGAAATATTGATATGATCTGGCCTAGAAGTAAAATACCTCAGCTGATAAAACAACAGATTTCTCTTTCATGACAACTTTGTGTCGGAAGGGTTTTCTGAGAGTGAGTTTGAGGACAGAAAGGACAGGAGGAACCTCACTCATGGGAGGTGCCCTTGCATGGACCTGCGCCCAAATCATCAGCCATAGAATGAGCAGAATCACAGGCTAAGCTGAGGAGGCAACTGCTGATGTGTTTCCCTCTTTACAGATGAGTAACTAGGTTTTTGTCTCACTTCCCCACAGGCCTAGAGCATTGTGTGAGCTTTTACACTATTGTCCCACGATGAGCAGTAATAATCAGCCTCGTCCTCAGCCTGGAGCCCAGTGATGGTCAGGGTGCCTGTGCTGCCAGACTTGGAGCCAGAGAATCGATCAGGTACCCCTGAGGGTCGGTTGCTATTATCATAGATGATGGCTTTGGGGGCCATTCCTGGGATTTGTTGGTACCAACCCACGTAACTACCAACTCCAGTGCAGGAGATGGTGACCCTCTGGCCCAGGGCCCCAGACACTGAGGATGGTTGATTCAGCCCCGACTGAGCCCAAATCCCTGGGAAGAGAAACAACAGAGAGGATATTCCTGGAGTCTAGAGACAAGAGGAGGAATCAGGCCCATGCCTGTGCTTCCAGAACCCCTTCCTGTGTCCCCACATCAAGTCACCTGTGCAGTGAGCAAGGAGGGTGAGGAGGAGAGGGGACCAGGCCATGGCGGAGGTCAGCACCGATCCTGTCTTCTGTTGCCTCACAGCTGAGCAGAGCCTCCCTTCACCTCTCCCTTCACCTCTTGATCTGTTGAGAGGGGGAGGGCCCAACCATGCAAATGCGACCCCCCTGTTTTCTGACTCCTCACCGACTTCTTTAGGTGCCTCTGTCTGAGGATGTCAGGGGGATGGGCAGGGTAGGGGCAATTTCAGGGCAGCGGGTGGGGAGGTCACAGATGTGAGGCCTGAGCAGAGGGCACAGACAGTGGCAGGTGGCAGTTCTCACATCTGATCTACCGTGACCCCTCAGAAACAGGCCTTGAGTGCCCCTTAGTGTCCAGACACAGACATGCCATTGTATGACATGAGCAGAGCCCATCAGAGACCACTTCTGCCTCCCCACTGCTCTAGCCACTCTCCTCTATCTAAGCATTAGACCAGGTCTCCCAACGTGGCCCCCCATCACCTCAGGGCAGACTCTCTGTTCTACTCAGACTCCTGGGGGTGAGCCTGTCCATGGCTCCTTTGACTGTTCATAGATCAGGACTGAAGAGTTGTCTCTACACACATTCCTCTAACATTAAATGTGTACCAATAGGGGAAGGAGTTAACTGGATATGACAGCAGAGGCAGGACTTCAGGCACCCATCCCAATGTAGGAAGCAGCAGAGAGCAGAGGGCAGCTCCCTTGGGGAACTTTGGCAGATGGGACCTGACCCTGATGAGATTATTCTTTACATGTGCTTCTTACCCAGATGGAGTGTGTTGATTCACACTCTATCCCGGCATCTATGTCAATGTGCTCATTGTCAGACGTCTGAGTGATTCCAGTTTTCTCTCCCAAAGTGTATCAGGAAATATCAGTGAGATCCTAAGGATCCCATTTGGGGCATCTTCTCTAGGATTCAAGTATATTCTTTCTGAAACCCTTCCCAAATCCATGGTAGCTCTGTTCCGCAGACCTCGCAAAGGACTGTTTTCAGCCTATGTCTTCCCTGGTGGTCAAGAGGAACTTGAATGACTTTCTGGTCTTTTTATCTATGGCATCAACCTATGTGTCTCTTGAGAACCATACCACGTTGGTTTTCATGACTACAGCTTTGTAATATAATTTGAAAGTACAAAAAATGGTGTCTCAAGGTTTGTTCCTTCTCAAGATTGCTTTGGCAATTTGGGGTCTTTTCTGGTTCTATACAAAATTTATTTTTTTTTATTTCTGTGCAAAACGTCATTGGATTTTTTATGGGGATTGCATTGAATTTATAGAGTGCTTTGGGTAGTGTGCACATTTTAGCATTATATTCATTGTGGAGATCCCAGGATTTAGGAATTACCTGGAGGCTGTGTGTGAGGTGTAAGGGTTTGTCTAAGATGACCTTCATCTCTGTGCTTAAAAATGTGGATGGATTATGATGATTCAAATGAAAGAAGAGTTACTAGTTTTGGCAATAAGGTAAAGAATGTGGATATGTGTATTTTTTCTTTTTTTATTCACTGATGTATTCTTTTTAATTCAAAAACCTTTCCTGGGCACCAGCTAAATACCGGTAGGCTGCAGACACTCAGTGCCTCAAGGACAAACAAAACTGTCAAGGTCGTGGAGCCTCTTAGGATTTCATCTGACTCACTATGACAGACAAGGAGGAGATGTTTCATGTTAGGTATTCAATGGGAAGCATTGAATATTTATAGAACTAGGGCACACGGTACTATGTTAACCGAGAGTCGATGACTAGAAGTGTGTGTGTGTATAACTGTATCTTATGTATTATTTATACGTAGTTTGTGTTATATATGTGATATAAATCCCAGGAGATATATCCTAGATGTATTGTCATGAACAGTGCAGAGATGGATTAGATAAACCACTGGGGAAAATAATTGCGTGAATATTTACAGTAGGAGTAGAACCTTGTGTGACACAGAGAAGGACTAGTGAGGGATCTGGTGTCAGTAATTATAATACATTGCACACTGAGAAAGGAGCGCTTAGAGCACCAGGATCTTCTGGGTCATGGGATGAGCTCTGTCCTTACAATTCCCAAGCTTCTGTAGGTTCCCAAATGGGCAATCCTGTCTGGATGGGGGCCCCATCTGGTGCAGGTGACCCAGTCACCTCCAGTGTCTCTCCTCAGCGCTGGGGCTCCCTGGCTGCATCTAGGGATGACTGTGTTGTTGACCATCGCCTATGGGTGCTCTTGGGAAAAGGCAACGTGAGAGGCACATGCCCCTTGTTTCTAATTACAGTCTGTCCTTGAAGAATCCCATGTGCATTTTTGTTAACAGACCCTGCCCCATGAAGTGTGAGGATGGAGGCAGGTGCAGAGGATTATGGGGACTGGCTTGCCTGGGTGGGAAGTGTCCTGACGTGACAAAGAGATGGGATGTCTCCTCAGGCCTTCCTGATACAGCCTGTGGAGTGGTGAGCCTGCCCTCTGCCCTTCTTATCCCTCAGTGCAGGACACAACTTCCCTGAGGGGGTCCCTCACCTGACGTCCCAACAACACAACTATCTAAGTGGTGTGGGGGGGGGGGGCACAGAGTGATTCATGCTGAGGAAGCCACAGCTCTGAAGTAAGGACTGAGGTGTGGTGGTGCCTGCGACACAGGAGGTCGCACTTGGGGGATCAGAAGCCCCCGACCCTGTGTAGGGATGGATGGGGTGCCAGGCAGGTTCAAGTCCAGAGGGTCCCTCTCTGCTCAACTCTAGTTCCTTCTCCCAGTCCTAAGTGAGTCTGAACTCTGAGACAGCAGGGGGCGCTGGAGGTCTGTCCCTGTGCATTGGGGGAGGTGCAGGGATGGCTGGGGGGTGTCTCAGCTGGGCACCCAGTCCTGGAACCTTGCCTTGTACCCTCTGCTCTATGCTCACCGGGGCCCACATTTGGCTCTGCAGCCCCACCCCCCCTCAGCTGTCACCATATTTAGTGACTAGGTTTAGGGACCCAGGAGGGGAGTGATTTGCATGAAGGATTCCTCTCTGCTCTCCAAAGTGGGGAGGAGATGAGAGAGGCTTTGTGCAGTTCTCTCACTGGTGGGCTCAGTCAGGGGCACAGCCTGGGCTCTCTCCACCTTGACCTGGACCCCTCTCCTCCTCTCCCCCCTTGTTCTCCGCTTAGGTGACTGGCTGTGGAAAGCAAGGCGAGTGATTTTGGGCTGGGGTGTGCTGGGCTCCTTCTTCCCCTCTTTTGAAGAACAAGCTGGAGGCATTCCCTCAGGACCTGCCTGTCCGTGTCTCCACTGCTCTGTTGCAGGGTCCTGGGCACAGTGTGCCCCGACACAGGAGGCCTCCCTGTCAGGGTTTCAGGGGCACAAGGTGACCCTCACCTGGACGGGAATTAGCAACAGTGTTGGAGCAAATTATGTGGGCTGCTTCCAAGAGATTTCTCTCAGCGTTACCACAACTGTGGTGCTCAGAAGAAATGGGCCCTCGGGGATCTCAGCTCGGTTCTCTGGCTCCCACTCTGGGAACAAGGCCTCTAGGACCTTCTCAGCCTGCAGCCTGAGGATGAGCCATATTGTTAGTGCTCAACATGGGGCAGAAGCATCAGTTCTGACATACTGCTGCAGGCCCATGGGGACCTGAGACAGAAAGCTGTCTCTGTCACCCCCAGGACTGCCGGTGAGAAACAGACAGGGAGGCCTTGGAGACCCTGGAGGGTCTGAGGGTCTGACTCTGAGCACAGAGGAAATTTAAAGGGTCAGTGACAGTAGTTGCCTCTCGTTTGTTTTTTCTTCCTTTCCTGTCTCCCTTTCCTGTCTCCCTTTCTTTCTTTCTTTCTTTCTTTCTTTCTTTCTTTCTTTCTTTCTTTCTTTCTTTCTTTCTTTTCTTCTCTCTCTTTCTCCCTCTATCTCTATCCCTTTCCTCTTTCCTTCCTTCCTCCCTTCCTTTCTTCCTTGGATAAAGAGCTTTATTTGGATTAAATGAGAGCTGGTGAAAGAGAAGGGCCCAAGACAGTGAGATTAGGTTCCAAAAGGGCAGGCAGAGCTTATCAACCCAATGGACTCCACCTCCCAGCAGCCTTCCAGGTAAGTAGGGTCAATAAAGGCCTGCTGGGAAATGTATTTGCCAGTAAATCACCAACGTTTGGGGCGCCTGGGTGGCTCAGTCGGTTAAGCGTCCGACTTCAGCTCAGGTCATGATCTCACGGTCCGTGAGTTCAAGCCCCGCGTTGGGCTCTGTGCTGACAGCTCAGAGCCTGGAGCCCGTTTCAGATTCTGTGCCTCCCTCTCTCTCTGACCCTCCCCCATTCATGCTCTGTCTCTCTCTGTCTCAAAAATAAATAAACGTTAAAAAAAATTTAAAAAAAAAATCACCAACGTTTGCCAACCATCACTACAATGGTAGAGTTTCTCTTTTCCATAATTAAATCTCCACAACGCCTCCCATGACACCACAAATATTACAAAAAATGTTTTAAAAAATCGCATTTGACAGATCTTATACTTGTCTTGAGTAGTTAGCTCCGAAGTCTCATCATCTGCCAAAAATAGTTCTACTAAACTCATCGGCTGAAACGTCCATCCATGTAGTGAGAAGACAGTCTTTGCTGGCCCATGGTCATTCTAATCCAATTTCCCCAGCCAGTAGGGCTGCATAGCAGAGTAAGGCTCAGATTGGGGGTGAAGGGGAAGGGACGGGGCTAATTTTCTCCAGTATAAGTTCACATCTAAAGCTTGGTGGGAGAGCAGAACCAGAAAGGCTTGAGGGAAGGGTCCAGGCCCTGTACTCGGTCTGAAGAGAAGGAGGAGGAGGAGGAGGTGGAGGAGGAATGCTTACCATGCTTGTTGTATTTGTATATCTGTAAGAACTTTCTTCATTTTCTTCCATGTCTTCTTTTCCATCTGTTTTCCATGCCAGGTGCCAAGGGATTCACAGGAGGGATGCCAGGAGCAGGTGGTGGGTAGGGAGCAGGTAGGGACCTAGGGGTTGGCCTCCCGGATGCCCTGGTTATGGTGTAGGATGGGGGTGCACTGGGGAGAAAGCTGGATTCCCCCAGGGAGCTGCTGCAGGAGATGGAGAGGGGCCTGGAGGGCAGGCAGCGTGGTCAGGTGGTGGATGGCAGGATGGGCACCTTCAGGGTACCTGACGTCAGTAGATCTGGATTTGGACCTGGCTGCTTGGCATTGGGATTCCACATGTTCAGGTGTTTCCTCCAGCCTTTACACACACCACCACCCGGGCTTGACTCACCCTGCCTCTCACCTCAAGTTCTTTTTCCTAAAAATAAAACAAATCTAGTGAGATAATTTGCATGTCACCGAGTTCACTCATTCAAGTATACAACCCAGCAGTCTGTAGTATATTTACGGAGTTGTGCAAACATCATCATGATCGAATCGACAACATTTCCATCACCTGCGGAAAAAGCGCTGACCCACTAGCAGTCACGCCATTGCCCCTCTCTGCACTCACCCCTTTGTCACCACCGGTTCCTTCCTGTCTGCAGTGACTTCCCTCTTGCGCACATTTCACAGGTGCTGAATCACAGAACAGGTGCCACTGTAAGCACTTCACTCACTGGCATTAAGAATGTGTGCATTGTGGCGGGAACATCAACACCACCATCTGTAAATATATGGATTGCTTCACTTGGTTGCTTGTCACTCTTGTGCAGCGACCATGCCGATCTATCTGTATGGTTCCAGTTTTAATGGCATCGGCTGTCAAAACAGTAATCACTTACTTTTCCTTAGTGGTTTATACAATAATTAAGGATTTCATTCTTTTTCAATTTTTATCTTCCAATATCAATTCACCCCTTCCATGATTTATGTTATATATTTGTACATACTTCTTTTTGTTCAACAATTTAGCCAGTAGTTGCTGTATTCTGTTATGAAAAATAATACTGTGTGTTATGAGACTGTTTTTCTGGTTTTGGTGTCATGCATTTTTGCTTTACCCTTGGAGAGGATGCAGGCTGTGTCTCCTTTCCCTGGTTCCTATTCCCTCGTGCCTGGTGGATGCCAAATGTTCTTGCCCCTCATTTCCCTTGACTGAGGTGTTTCCAGAGTCCCTTCCTGACTTTCTCACCCCCTGTGCCCACAGCTCTGCAACTGAGACCTCCTGTCTCCCTCTTGCTCTTCCTGGATGCATGTCCCGTGGTCAGGGCTCAGGTCTCCCCACATGCCGGCCTGTGTCTTCACATTCAAGGGACTTTCTCCTCTCATGCTGGTTCAGGCCACTAGTCGCCTTCCCTTTCTGTCTCCTACAGCTTTTTCTGGAACTCACTTTTCTTCCCACTGATGCTCCTGACTTGTAGTGTGAGCACGGGAGTGAAGCCGCCAGGGTTTCCAGTCTGAGCGCTTATTTATTTGCTGATTTTCACTTCCGGGTTGTGCGAAGTTGCCACTCGGTCCATCTCATGCTTTACGGAAGGTGTGAATTTTGTGTAGTTTCCTCTGTCTTCTTAATTGTTGGTGTGTTTTTAACAGCTGTCATGGGTATTTCCAATTTCTTTGTTGGATATTACCTGAGCACCAGAATTTTCCATATTTTTAATATAAAAAATAATAACAAAAGAATACCTCCTAAAATGGTTGATGCAGATGTAAAAAATAAATTATTTTATTTCATACTTTATCTAATATCTAACATTGACATAAAAGGAAAAGTTATCAGAGCTAAGTGCTATGACCAATACCTTCATATTTCTCTTCAACTTCTTACGAATACAAAAAGAATGTAACTAAAAACAGAAGTAAAGTGTAATAAGAAAGAATAAGGTTTTTATTTGAGAAATGATATATGTTATATAAAAGGCTCAGGGCATTTAAATTTAAAAATATTTTACTGAAAAAAACAATTCAGTAAAATCATCAGAAGTATGTAAAATAAAACATATTATTTTAATAAAATTTTAAATAAGAGTTTTACTTTTTTAAATCCCTCATTTTTTTTTTACTCATGTCTTTAATTATTTAAGCAATTACTGTTCACATTTGGACTTCTTTTAAGTTAATTCTTCTGTTCTCTTTTTTATGTGTACCATTTTTTTCTATATTCATTTAGTTTTTCGTAAGTTAAAAATATGAAAATAGTCCTAATAAGATTACCAAAAAAAGTTAAAGTGCTGAATAAACATGTTGAGATGTGTGCAATTTGTATTTTAAAGGAAATTGTAAAATTCCCTGAAGTATATGAAAGCACATTTGAAAAAACTGGCGAATGTTTACTTTTGTCTTCAATAAGAAAACTAACTATAAACATGTTAACCTTTTTAGCTGGTGATCTCATTTCTATCTTCTATGTTTTACTTTGGAGTCTGGATAGAAGATACTTTCTAACTTCAAGGAAGTTGAGGGCAATCTGACTATGTATTGAAGACAGGGCAAGACATACCAATGAGTTATGGAGAGAATGTGGCAAGTGAAGGGTCATGGGGCGTCTGAACTAGGGACACCCCGGAGGGAGTTTCATAAATCCATAGTGGGAGCCATCAGCATGGCGTGTGCACCTGCAGCCACAGTCAGCTGGCAGATTTAGGGGGAGAAGAAGCATCCTGGTGGATTCCATGGGCGTGGGGAGGGGGCTAGTGAGGTGAGGAGACTAATCCTTGGTGGGTGATGAGGGATGGAGTACGGGGATAATGGTGACCCATGACTTGATGTAAGTGAGGAGGGACAAGGGGTATAAGGAAGTGAAGAAATCAGCAGGGAAAGGGAAAGAGAAAATGCAGTTTCTTTCCTATTCCAAAAACCCTCCCACTCACCTTCACCCTGGACAGGAGGGGGTGCTATCTCTCCCCCCCGCCTCCTGCCTGGTCACCTTGACACCTTGGTTGTCATAATTGTCACAAAAAATTGGTTGTGATAAAAGTTGATCTATTAAAAACTAGATGACAGCAGGGCTCCCTCAGCCTCTCAGGAGGTGTGATTCTCTTCCAGAGACTTCCTGCAAACTTCAGAATATAGAATCATTTTTCTTATGCCCCAGAATCTGTTTCCCAAGAACTATCTGGACAGTAGATCCTCCAGAGAAACATTCTCCTCTTGTCACTTATGTTCTAGGCTTTAGCCTTTTCCACTGAAAGTCATCACGGTGGACACCTGGGGACACAGGGGACTGTGGGATGGCTGTGGTGTGGGGGCAGGAGGGCTCTCCTGGAACAAGGCCAATGACCAAGCATCCCAGGATGAGTCTCTGTCCCCGTGGGCAGCACAGTCCCCAACCATCTCTGGGCTCCAATCTGCAGCTGATACTGTTTGGTACATTGATTCTGGGAAAGCAGTCTCAGTGCTGCTCTCACAAGGCCAAGGCCCGTAAGAATGTGACATATAATCTCCCTCTGCTCTCAGGGCTGGGCTGTCACTCCCTTAGTGACACCCTCAGGCAGGGAAGGGGAACCTTTACAGAGAACTTTTTTATTCCAACCCAGAGCTACAAGGCTTGTGACCTCAGGGACACAGTCCCCCTTATCTCCAACTCTCTACCACTCATATGTGAGTTCTTTGATGGGAACTTCCGGGTCCAGGTGACCTTGGTAATATCATCTTGTGCAAAGTGTCTGGTAATGTTTTTGACTTATTTTCTATTCGGGTTGTTTGTTTTCCTGTACCTTGTTTGTTTGAAAAGTTCATTGTATGGTTCCTTCCTTCCTTCCTTCCTTCCTTCTTTCCTTCCTTCCTTCCTTCCTTCCTCCCTCCCTCCCTCCCTCCCTCCCATCTATCCTTCCTCATTTCTTTCCTCCCTTCCTTCCTTCCTTCCTTTTTTCCTTCCTTCCTTCCTTTTTTCCTTCCTTCCTTCCTTCCTTCATTCCTTCCTTCCTTCCTCCCTCCCTCCCTTCTTCCCTACTTCCTTCCATCCTTTTTTCTTTCTTTCCTTTCTCATACACATTTATTTGTGCATTTATTTTGTACTGCTCAACTGTACAGAAGTTTGACAATTGATCTGAAATAAATTCTGTTTCTGGTTTATTGGTTTTCACGATTAGATTTTATTTTTGTCATTACTCTGGAGAAATGGTACACATCTTCTCTTATAGTATAGACACTGAGTATCAGATTTTCCAGTCAGTCAGCTCATACTACATATGAGTCATGGGCCGGGTGCTCTCCATCTGCTACAATGCTCCTGAACCCTCTGTGATCTTCTCTCATAGTCATTGCCTTTGAAGTTGGCCAAATATGCCAGTGCTTCTAATAACTTGGGGAAAAGGAAAGAAACTTTGCTCTGGAGCGACTACCAGCATTGGTAGAAAAAGTCCTTGTGAAGATTCCATCTGGAGGCCTGAGGAACACATGCCCTGAGCCCACACATGCCGGAAACCAGCTGCCAAACGGGAGATTTTGTTCAGATACAAGGGATTCAGGACAGAACCAAGGCGTTCAGGTCTCATTCTTCCTGTCTACTTGTCACCTCTACAGATATTCCACATAATCTGGCAGTGAGTTGGCTTCTGGCAGGTGCCTTGGGTGATTAACAATCTAGGATTATCTAAAAACAGACATTAAGCATGTAATGACCCAGACTGACTTATAAGTTCACCCATCATTACAGCTGGCATGGGTTTCCCTTACAGATTCTTTTACATGTTACTGTTGTGCCAAATGTGTTGCAGCTGTTGTTTTGTGAGGGTCTCCTGATAGGTTCCCTCAATCCCAGGGGACAGGCCCTGGCCTCTAACATCGGTCTGTACATGAAAATACAATACTGGTGGGGAAAGTATTTTCTGCCCTTGCACCCTACTCTGGGTTTTAATGTACTTATTGGTATTTTCTTGGCAATTCGTAGTTTTCTTCTGATGCAGTGATGTATCTATTACCTTTAAGCCTATTTTAAAATTGCTCTGCACATTAGGACTGATATAAAAAGAACACTGTATATAAATAAAGTGTATCAATGGACCCTTGCCTTTATTACAGATTCTTCTTCCACTGCTGGATAAGGACCCCCATGGCCTGTTATCTCCAACAATCTGGGCCCCGATTCACTGTACTGGGAAATACCCTGCTTGCTTTTTTTCATTTCCTTAGACTCCCTGTTCCTCCTCACTTACTTTAAAATCACGGATCATCCTTATCATCATAATGTATTCTTTGTAACCACCGACATTAGTCTTGCCTGCCTCGCTAACAGCCCCCACAGAACCCACTATGCCACTTCCTCCCCAGCTGCCTGTGGCTGCAGGTGCACGTGGCCGTGCTGACTGTTCTCACTCTGAATTTATGAGACTCCCTCTAGGGAGACCCTAGCTCAGCCACTCTGTGATCCTCCATTTCTCCCATCCCTCTCTGTAATCCACTGTTACGTCTTTCCCCGTCCACAGTACATAGTCAGACTTTTCTCAATTTCCTTGAAGTTAGAATGTATCTCCCATCCAGACCCCAAATTGGAAACAGAAGCTAGAAGATAGTTGCAGGAGCTCACCTGTGAACTGGTACAATGCTTATATTTTGTTTTCTTCTTAAAGACAACAACAATATGTTCACCACTTTTTTCAAACGTGCCTTCACATTCTTCAGGGAGTTTTACAATTCCCTGTAATATACAGATTGCACACATGTCAGGATATTTGCTCTTATTGTAATAGCGCTCCCACTGGTCTTTTTTTAAGATTTAAAAACAATTTTTTACATTTATTTTCAGAGGCGGGGGAGGGGCAGAGAGAGGGAGAGAGAATCCGAAGCAGGCTCCACCCTGTCAGAACAGAGCCCAATGTGAAAACCATGAGATCACAAACCATGAGATCATGACCCGAGCCGAAATAAAGAGCCAGACGCTTAACCGAGCCACCCATGCGCTCCAGCACTCCCACTATTCTTAAAATAAAACTTGCTTCAAGCTTATGCATTCTTCATTTGCTGACCAAAGTTTTTTGGCCTATAGCAGAACTATCCTACTTTCCTTCAGATTTGCAGACCACTGGCCTGAGGAGTGAAGGACCAAACGCTCCCAGAGGATAAGTCAAACAGCAGATGTCAGTAAGTGTATGCAGAGTCATGTCTTCATATGGTTTATGGTCTGGGCACCTGCTTCTCCTGCACAGAGCCCCTACCATTTTGACACCTTCCCGTGGTGAACCCTCTGGCTTCACCTGGACAAGAAAGATGGGTTTTGAGACATCTGTCCATAGTCTTCCCAGGTTGCCGGCTTCCTTTCTCACCATCACTCGTCTCTCCAGCACTGATTTTTCAGTGACTATAGCAGAACCCGACTTTGGAACTGGTTCTTTGTCCAGTAACATTAGCACTTTTATTTTGTTCGTAATAACATTAAAATCATTTTCATTATTATTTTTTTGAGAGAGAGGAATGGAGAGAGAGAGAGCGACTGCAGGGGAGGGGCAGAGGGAGAAGGAGAGGGAGCATCTCAAGCAGGCTCCATGCCTGGCAACAGGCTGACCTGGGGCTCGATCTCACGACCGTGATCCTAACCTAAGATGAAATAAGCAGTCAGTCACTTAACAGATGAGTGACCCAGGCATCCCTTCATTATTTTTTTAAAAGTGTTAATGTTTATTGGGGCGCCTGGGTGGCTCAGTCGGTTGAGCGTCCGACCTCGGCTCAGGTCATGATCTCATGTTCTGTGAGTTCGAGCCCCTTGTCGGGCTCTGTGCTGACAGCTCAGAGCCTGGAGATTGCTTTGGATTCTGTGTCTCCCTCTCTCTCTGCCCCTCCCCTGCTCATTCTCTCTCTCTCTCTCTCTCTCTCTCTCTCTCTCTCTCAAAAACAAATAAACATTAAAAAAAATTTTAAAAAGGTTTTAATGTTTATTTTTGAGAGAGAGAGACAAACAGATACAGACACAGAGAGACAGAGTGCAAGTGGGGGAGGGGCATAGAGAGGTAGAGAGGTGCTGAGCTGTCAGCACAGAGCCCAAGGCAGGGTTCAAACTTGGGAATGATGAGATCATGACCTGAGCCAAAGTCGAATGTTTAATAACTGACTGAGCCACCTAGGAGCCCCATCCCTTCATTATTTTTAACTTATGAAAAAGTATCATTATTTAAAGATTATTGAAATAATTAATAGAAACTTTAATTTATATTTCTGATGACTTCACTGAATTTTCTTATCAGTGCAATATTTTTAATCTAAATACCTTGAGCTTTCTATAAGCAGAAAGTTTGGAGGTCCCTAGAACAAAACCAAAACAAAAGAAATATAAACACAGAAAAAGAGGAGACAGCTTTCCTGACCCAAAAGCAATAATTTCAGCCCCCAGCTGTTTTCTGGAATCCATACCCTGCAGGCTCTACTTGCCCAGTACACATCTTGCAGAACCTTCTAGGAAGCATTGGAACAAATAAATACAACAACCTGGTCATAGAAGATTTTAAGGAAACAAAGGGAATGCGAAAACTAAGTCTCTACGAGGTCAGGAAACAGTCTGACCACATCAGAGACAAAAACTCAGTGGTGTAACACCCAGTGTTGTTTCAAAAGTAAAGCTGACCTAAAGCACATTCTTGAGTTGTTTTTGCAGGGTTCAAACCGCACCCCAAAGGGTTAATGAGGTTAGAACTGTCCCCAGCAGGACCTGCACTGACACCCCTTCTTTTTTCAGAGGAAAGTCAACCTTCTGTTTCAGAGGCAAACAGCAGGACGGGCTTGGCAGCCTAGACCAGTTACATCCTCCACCAACTCCACCTGCTCAGATGGACCCCGGCGTGTCCTCCAGGGACCTCCGCCTCAGGATGATGTTCAATCTCCGCTCTCGGAGGAGCACAAGCTTCAGCTAACACCTCACAGGATACACACACAGGCCCGTGCTCTCAGGACCCCTGCACAACCTGGTGCCACCTTACGTGGGATGACAAAACTCCCTCTTCTGGGTCTCCATCCTAACCCTGAATCAAAGGAACCCACTCCCCTCCACTCAGGGAGTCACAGCTTTGGAAGTTACTCCCCTGATCTCCTTATTGGCTGCAGATCAAGATTCCTTTGTGTGACGTCTAGTGCAGCCTCTCCCCCTGTGACTCACCAAGGAGTGAACTCATGGTGGTTCTGTGACACTTGGACCTGATACATTTCATCCCTTAACAAGAAAACCTGGCTTATTCTCCCTACTCTACCTGTGGTTTTAGTCACATTTATTGAATGTATTAATAAGAAATTGCCAATACATATAAACTAAATATATTTGATCGTTTTTACTCCTTATATCAATGTTAGAATCCAGTAAAAAATAAAAACAGTAATTAACTTAAGAAGTATTCTTTAAAGGAGGTTCCCTTTTGATATGATTTTTTCACATTTAAACAAAATTTTCATGAGAATTTCCGGATAGCTGAGGTGAAATATCCATGACAGCTCTTAAAAACACCTGCATAATTAAGAAGGCAGAAGAAACTACACAGACTCACACTCTTTTAACACATGAGACAGACCGTGCATCATCTTCACACAACATGGAAGTGAAATAAATGAGGAAGTAAATGCAAATGCAAAAGTAAATGCAGGGACCCTGGTGGCCTTGCTCGCACGCTCACACCACAAGTCATGAGCTTTAGTGGAAAGAGAAGTCAGTTCCAGAAACATCTGTGAAGAGAGAAGGAGAAAGTTAGCGGCGGCCTGAACCACCCTCAGAAGAGAAAGTCCCCTGAGTGTGAAGACACAGGACAGAGTGCGGGGAGACCTGACCCTGACCACAGGATGGGCATTCAGGGCGAGCAGGAGGGAGATAGGAGGTCTCAGATGCACTGTTGTGAGCAGATGGGCAAGAAAGTTGGGAGAGCAGCTCTGGAAACACCTCAGTGATGGGAAAAGAGGGGGAAGGAGACAGTAAGCACCTGCCAGCCACGAGGGATAAGAAAGAAGAGAAAAGAGAAATAGCCCACCTCCCTACCACAAGGAAAGCAAAAATGTATGATACAAAAACTAGAAAAATTGTCTAATAATCACATAATAATTTTCATAACAGAATGGAAGAGTCACTGGCTAAAGTTTTGAACAAAAATGGAATCTTCAAAAGTATACACAGTTTAAAAATGACAAGGGGATAACAGATATTGGAAAATAAAAATTAAAAAAATGAAATCTGTAATTACTTCATAGAGCGCTAAAGAAAAATACATTATGTTTATTTAGACAGCCTCTTATTAAAATGGGAATCTTCCAGATCAGTTAGCACGGCATCCATACAAGGGTGGTTTGCAAATAAGTGAAGAGGGGTCCATGCCATGGAGGATAGGCACCAGGTTCTGCTTCTGAGCACACAAGTGAGACACCTGCACAAACCTCTTGCTCCCCTCCTGGGACAGCAGAGTGGAACACTTCATGCAAGTCATTCCATCCCCTGGGGTGCCGGAACTGAATTTGGGGAAAGCTGGATGTGAGTTGGGGCTGGGAGGCCTCTCCTGGGCTGCAGTGAGCACAGAGCAGAGGGCACAACGTAGGGCCCCAGGCCTGGGTTTCGAGCTTAGATCCCCACAGACTATCAGGGAGAATGTGACCTGAGCACAAGGGCAGAGGGCACATACGCCCCTCCACAGCATCTATGTGGGAGGCCTGAGGGGAAAGCCAATCTCTCTCTCAACTCAAGACATTTCCCACTCTTGCAGTTCATTCCCTATAACCCTGTGCCCTGACCTTCCTTGTGTGTGTGTATGTATGATTTAAGTATATATATATGTGTGTGTGTGTGTGTGTGTGTGTGTGTGTGTGTGGTCATACATATGAAACACAAATTACTTACATGAAATATTAGATATGGATATACATAGATACACACTTCTAGCCAACCACTCTCACTTAACATAGAACTGTATGTCCTATTCCTACAAATGCTTACTGTTTCTCTCTGAACTTCACATAAAACATCTGATCACTGTCTTTCATAGTGAGTTAGATGAAAACCCAACAGATGTCCATGACCTCACAATTCTGTTTGTTCCTTATAGCACAGTATGTGGAGCTTGTTGATACTTAGCTGGTGCTCAGTCAATATTTTTAAATTAAAAAATAAATCAGTGAATAAAAAAAGAAAAAATATACACATATCACTTTCTTTAACTTATGGCTAAAACATATATCTCCATTTTATTTTGGACCATCATTATCCACCCAGATTCTTACCCCCAGGCATGGGTGTCATCTTAGACACATCCTTATACCTCACTCATAACCTCCAGGTAATTCCTAAATCCAGTGCTTTTCACAGCAAAAGTAACTTTAAAATGTCCATGCTACCCAAATCAATCTATAGATTAAATACAATTTCTATGAAAAGTCCAATGACATTTTTTCACAGAAATAGAAAAAAGTCCCGAAGTTTGTATCGAGTCAGAAAAGCCTCCAGGGGCCAAAGCAATCTTGAGAACGAACTGTTGCAGGGTGTATGGCCAGAGTCACAAAAGATGAGTCCGCAAACGAAGTGCCGTTAAGTGAAGGTCCTCATACTCGAGTCGGGATGAGGCCCCAACTCTAGAATGAAGCTTCTTTTTATTAGGATAATTGCTAAAGACTATGTACATAAAGTCAGCTAAGCAAGTGTGTTACTCAACCTAACGGTCTAGCTTTTCAAGGTTGAATTTCCAGTTAACTGGTTTCTGTATCACTAGGAAGGGTCAGATGTGAAGGAGGATCCACCTTGGACACGTTCAGCTATGTAAACATGTCCTAAAGCCTTGCACCTTCTCCAGCCCTTCCCTTTTGAAGTCTTTTCCTCGGAGGCTTCTCTCCTGCATCTCCCACAAAGAACAAAGCTGGAGTCATCATACTTTCTGCTTTCAAATTTTGTAGTCATGAAACCAGTGTGGTACTGGTGTAGAATGAGACACATAGATAGATGCCACAGGAAAAAAAGAGACCAGAAATAAATGCAAGTTCCCCTTGACCACCAGGGAGGATGTAGGCTGAAAACAAGGACTTTGCACGGTCTCTGGAAGAGAGCTAACGTGGATTTTGAAGGGGATTCAGCCAGGAATGTGCGTGAATCATACCGCAGATGCCCCAAATGAGATCCTCAGGTTCTCACTGGTGTTTCCTGACACATTTTGGGAGAGACAGCTGGAAATGCCGGACCCCGTGCAATGGGACACATTGATACTCATGCCATGGTGGGCAGCGTGCATCCACATGGTCAATCTGGGGTAAGAAACGCAGCCCAAAGGACGCTTTCAGCTGGGTCAGGGCACACCTGCCAAGAGCCGCTGCAGGAGCTGCCCTCTTTTCTCTGCTGCTTCCTACGTTGGCACGGGGTCCTGAGCCCTGGTTCCGCTGCCATTCCAGGTTACCCATTCCCCTGCTGGAGCACTGTTACTTTGGGGAATGATGAAAAGGTCCTAGAAATGGATAGTTGTGACGGTTACATAACACTGCACATACACTTAGCGTCTCTGAGAATGATTAAACTAGTAAATTTACCGTTGAAAGGGCGAGCCTACGCCGGCCGACTCCATCTTGTTCTGTGTTCTCCACCTTGAGTGACTATGTCCCCGACATGACCCCTTTTCCGGGAAATTCACAGAAACCTCAGACTGCGCCTCCTCCCCTTGAGTAACCTCCCGCTCACCCGTTCAAACTTTCTGATCAAAACACGCCCAGCGACCTGCATAACAGGACTCTGACCCTTCCCCAACCAATCGGCTGAGGCCACGACCCTTCCCCAGCCAATCGGCTGAGGCCACAGCCATTACCTCACCAACTGCCCCTAGACCCCTATAAAACCTTTGTGCTTTTGAAACTCGCTCTCTCTCCCTGGTATCTCACCGCTGCGTCGTTGCAGGTAGGGGATTGAGCTCGAGCTAGCTCGAATAAAGGTTCTTTTGCTTTTGCATCGGACTCGGCTCCCTAGTGGTCTTTGGGGATCATGAATTCTGGGCATAACACCGTTATGTGTATTTTCGTAATTATTAACTAAAAGTTGAAAATCAAAATTATATTTAAGAAGCTATAGTCAAACAAATACCCTTGCCACCCTTATATGTGCTCCCCTATTGTAACTCACCCCAGCACTAACAAGTTACAGCAATTAAAAAATTTGTTTTCTTGCTGCAGATTCCACACGTAAAGGAGATGGCACAGTATTTATCTTTCTCCGCTGGGCTTATTTCACGTAGGGCAATGTCCTGCAGATTCGTCCAAGCTGTCACTAATGACAGGACTTCCTCCTGGAAAGACCCATGGGGTTGACTTCCTTTGTGCACACATGGGGGAGATCCTGCTCCTGGTACCCCACCGCCTTCCTACTACTGGGATCACTGATGAGGAGAGGAGAATAGGACACAGTCAGTGCCTTGGGGGCTCAGGGCGCCAGCCACAGGGGTGCCCATTGGGCCCTGGTGGTGGCAGCTGTGGGAAACTCACATCTGAGGGGTCTACTTCACCCACCTTCCCGAGAGCAGGCTCAGCATTTTGGAGCAATGGTGGCACTTCCTCTTCACCCTCATAAGCCCCACTGGGAGGTTTGCTAACCTGACACCAAAGTTCCTCCCAGGGCTAATCGCCATCTCCTGACTTCACACCTGAAGGGCAGGTACCCAGCCAGTGCGCCAGGCCAGCGGAAACACACAGAGACTCAGTCAGCCCTGAGCACAGGAGCCTGGAGGGAAGGGAGGGCCTCGGCTCTGACCCCTGGAGATACAGAGTACATATTGTGGAGGACTGTCCACCAGCCAGGATGGTGCCTCTGCACTCTGAAAACTAATTTGATGTGCCTTTGTGAAGAGAACAAAAGCCAGCTCAATAGGCTCTGATATTTACACGTGGCTGACCAGACAAAGTGTCTGTGTTATCATCGTTATTTTGTTGCCTTTTCTGTTTTTAATTTCCCTGAGAGTTCTGATACATTGCATAAGAAACTGGGAAGAAGTCATTCAGATCCAGAAGCCACTGACAGGTACAGTCAGTGTGTATGCAAGTTATTTCAAACTTCAGGAGAGTCAGAATGCAAGGGTCTGACAATTAATGAAATGGGTATAGGACATTGGGCAGGTGTCATTATGGCTGGTGGTCACAGCGGAGGGTCCAGCTCCTCCCAGGCAAAGGCTGCCATAAATGCTCGTGCAATACAGGGTCCTTAGGAAGGTTTAGCCTGCACCCCAAGATATCTCAGGAGAACATGGTGTGTGCCTGAGACCCCTGTGGCTGGATAGTATGGAGAAAGGGAGGGAGAGGAGAGGTCATCCGGGGTGCTCTGGGCCCCATGGAGGGAAGAACTCTTTTAACAAATGTGAATTTATCCATTCTTCTTAAGCTGGTAGATACAGGGGCTGAGACCCAAAGCCGCTACTCCTCAGCTCCTTCCCTCGCCTTCCTGTCCCCAGGCCTAGAGGTCTATCAGTGACAGCCAAGGCCAGTCCAGGGGTCCTGGGTCACAGAAGCATGGACTGCATGGTGGTCTTGGGAAAGGAGGGGATGAGGTCACTGGAGAGGGAGCTGCAGGTCAGGAATATGACCTCAGGGAAAAGGATCTGGAAGGATAGACAAAATCTGAGCGAACCATTGATTAGAGAAGTCTTCCTCCTTCCTGCTTTCCTTCCTTCTCCTGTGAGAACTGGGCATGGACATCCTCTTGTGTATTTCCTTATTTTTAATGAGAATTTCATTCTCCACAGGGATCACTGCTGGGATCCCTACTATTCCCTCCATTTGTCTCAGACCTTTAATCCCAGCTGTGCCTCTGGTCAATGCCACTCATTAGAGATTTAGCTCCACAGCAAATCCTAGGACAGAACTTGGGACAAGGAGACCTGGAAGATGTCACTGGGGGTCAGCTGGACAAAGATGACAACAGAGGAAACAGGGAAGGGGGAATGACACATGTCCCCGGGTGGGACACAGGGAGGTGACAGAGTGGACCCTCAGCTATGGGAGATGGAAGGATGTTCCAGAGGGTCTTGTGGAAGGAGGCTGATGCCCAGAGAGACAGAGATGCCCTGACTGACACAGGTGAGGTCAGGTGGGAGGGCAGGTGAGGGGTCTGCTGTCCCCGCGTCACATGGCAACCATGATTTAGATAGGTGTGGAAACATCACAGACGACCAGGGCTGAAGGATGCCTTTCCTCCCCCATAGGAAGGATGGGGGTGTTACTGTAACTCCTTGACTGAGGGCTTAGTCTGCACCATTCATTCGTTCATTCATTCATTCAATTCATTCATTCATTCTTTCATTCAACCCACATTAAAGTAATTTCCGCAAGTGTAAGATCAGTGCTCATCACACTGTGAAATAAAATATGATTTTTATTCATTTCAGAGTTGTGGTACACTGTCTGTTTCATATGATGTGCATGGTTGCTGTTTGCCTTTCTCCTTCTCTGTATTTGACAGCCCAACTTATATTACCCAAAGGTTCCTACCCAATCGATTTGTGTCTATTTATCAAAGGAATCCTTGATACACTGGGAAAAAAAGGATACAATTGTATATGCACCAAATGTAAAATATAAGGAGGATCTAAAACTTAAGACAAAAGGAAGAATCAAAAAGAGTAATCGACACATCTGAAAAATACAATGTCAGCTTCCATAAGTCACCATGAAATATAGAAATAATTGACGAATATCATATTGCTTAGAAATAGCAACTGAAATCGTAGCAGTTTGAAAACTAATGAATTTATTCTTTATTTATCATAATAAACTGGGGAGTCACACTAATCAGCCGGGATCCCTGACCTTGAAGGGAGCCCTGAGCCAACCCAAGAAACTCTCAGATATTCTTAAGGCACCCCAAGTCAGAAAATCCTTCCCTGCTGGGAAGGCCTGTGTTTCAGGAAGGATTGGAAAACTGGATGTGGGAGAAGAACCCAGGTCCCTGGAGTCCCTCACGAAGTTGGAAGGGATAGAAAGATCCAGCTAACCCCTAGTGGCTTTTAGCATGAGTCAGAATTACAAACAAATGCAACAACACATCAGTAATTAAGGGTTTTTAAGGGAACAAAGGGAATACAAAGGTTAACAATCTCCACCAGGCCAGGAAAGTGCTTCACCACATCAGAGACAACACAGCAGAGGGCAAACTCCCAGCGCTGTGTCAGAGAAAGCAAGGCCCTGCATTCCTTTCCCCAGGTCAGGAGCCCAAACCTCCTCCAGTTTATACTGGCTCTGGGAGCAGACCCCTGGCCCCTTCCCCTTGCGGACGGTTACTTCTGCTTCGTTATAATGTCAGTCTCCACACGAGGAGGAGCGCAAGCTGCACGGACATAACCTAGGATGCAGGTAGGGTCCTGTTTTCTAAGTGTGCCCGTGCGACACGATGGCCACCTTTCGCAGGGTGACAAAGTCCCCTTTCTGAATATCGATCCCGATGACTAAATAAGAAGAACCCGCTCACTCCTGCTCTGAGACTCAAGGCTTTGCAAGTTATTCCTCGTGATCTCATTATTTTGCTGCAAATCCAGTTTCCTCTGTGAGACCACACACCTGGCAGTCTCTAAATTTCACTCTGGGTGGAAAGAACTCAGCTTAGTTCCAAGACAGCAACTTCATTTTCCTCTCCCTGTCTCTCTAAGTTCTATTACTTAAATATATAAATTATAATATATGATATGTAAATTGCAACATGGAACATACATATAATGTGTATATGCAATCTGTAGTGTTTTATATTATACAAGATACTTATATTTAATAGTTATATAATACAGTTACATATGTAATAATTCAACATAACATATTACACATATTTAAAATATGTGTTTATATATTGCTTATATATTATACATACTTTTGTAATATGTAATATTTATTTATAATAAATATCATATATATATATATATTTTTTTTTTTTTCTTTTTGCCCCTATCAAGGACCCAGGTGCCCTGGATGACAAAGTAGCACAGTCTGACAGAGACCCTTGAAGGAAAGCTAGAAGTTATAAGGTGACAGAAAGAATGGGTGTGATGACTGCCATACAGAGATGACGGGAACAAAAGAGTGCAAATGCCCCCCCACCCCCACCCTCCACCACCCCAGCATCTTTTCTCTTCAGCCCTAAAGGGATCTCCTTGTCTGTGAGGCAGGAGGTGAGGAGAGGACTCAGGACAGGACAGAGAAGTCCCATCCTCCCCTCCCCAAGGGTCTTTTACCCTAGACGCAGGTAGCATGGCAGGTGATTTGTTCATTGTGCGAACTTCTCCAGGTGTGGGATTGTCTGTCCCTACCTGAACACCACCTGGGCATTGACTCCATGGGGTTGGAGGATGAAACATGGAGCGAGGGAGTGAGTCAGAGCTGAGGGCTCATGTGGCTCCAGGGGCACAGGGGCTGCAGAGTCACACTGCCATGGGGACACTGCCTGATGAGTGTGAGGGAATTATTAGAGTAGTTCCCTAGTCGGTCAGCTCTAGAAGCTTGTCCTCACAGGACCGGTCCCACAGTGCCACCTGCTGGGCTTAGACACCAAATCGTCCAGTCATTCTGAAACTTCCTAGCACTCTTGGAATGATGTCCAGACTTTTGCAATTGGATCTAGAATGCCTTCATTCCCAAATGCAGTAGGATGAAGAGATGCCCTCTGTCTATTTTAGGAATGGTTGCAATTTTTCTGGGTCACCGATGACCTCCGTGTGGTTAAATACATGGTGTATTGATTGCACAGTGCTAACGCTACCAGGTATTACCTGACATTGGGGTTTGCCCTTCCAGGTGCCTAGGGTCAAAACCAGTCTAGTGTCATCTTAAACTTAATGAAAGCCTTAAAGTTCTCAGAGTACCAAGATGGTTCAAACTCATAATAGTTCTCTTGGACGCGTCCTCTAGTTTAACCTTTGTTGCGGTGGGGGGTTTAGATTCTCCTGACAGATCCCTTCAGCCCACACTGCAAGGACTTTTGATGCCTGTCTTTGCCATGAGGACAGGATGCTGTCAGGGAAATGCGTCTTTTGCTCCTTATTTTTCAGCATTCACGTTTTCCCTTGAAGTTTAGCCTGGCAAGTGCTTATATATTTGACACTCTGATATACTTCATATATCAGTTTTGTAATTAAATTTTTTAAAATATTTATTTATTTTTGAGAGAGAGAGAGAGAGAGAGAGAGAGAGAGAGAGAGAGAGAGGCAGAGAGACAGAGAGGCAGAGAGAGAGAGAGAGACTCAGAATCCAAAGTAGCTTCAGGCTCTGAGCTGTCAACACAGAGCCCAATGTGGGGCTTGAACTCACAGACTGCTAGATCATGACCTAAGTTGCAGTCAGACGTTTAACCGACTGAGTCACCCAGGCACCCCCATTTTGTAATTTTCATCAGTATGAGGATAGGTATAAACAGAACATTACTATAAATGGAGGCCTGCTCCCTTCTGAGGGGTTTTTCTATCTCTCTTGGACCGCAAACACTCATGACCTATTACTCTATGTAATTCATGGCGGTTGGGTGTCTAAGATCTGGGTCCGCAGAACAGATGTATATTCAACATCTTCCCAACAAAGGAACCAGAAGGAGTGAGCAGTAGATATTGAGGGATTAAACTGGGGGCAGCAAGCTCATGGCAGGATGGCACTGAATATCGACATGGATTTGGACCTTGTTGGTTACACCTTCACATATTAAGTCACCCAATCCACGGTCACAGTGTTCTCTCACGTATTTAATCTTTTTAATGTTTTCAGCAATCTTTTGCAGGTTTCAGTTTGCAAGTCTTTTGCTACTTGTTTATTTTGCCTCCTAAAATTATTATTATTCTTTTTGATGCTATCCTACATGGAATTGGTTTTAAATGTCCTTTGGGGCTTCTTGTAGGCATAGAGAAAACCACCCAAGTGTTGTAGGGAATTACTATGTGAACTCCTGTAGGAGATCTTAGACAGACCCAGGTTTGGGGTGATGATAGAGTCTGCTCCCCATTTTGGAGCAGGAGGGAGTATGAGCGGGGAGCTCTGCGTGCCTGACCATGAAATGAGCGATCTCACAGGGCAGACTCTGAGCATAGGATGGCTTTAAGAACTAAGTGGATCCTGTGCTGCCTCCATTTCTTATAGGGAAACAGAAAAGCATAAAGATTTTTTTTCGTTTGGGAAATAATAACTCATTTATATATTTCAGAACTTGTATAGTTATTTGTGAAACATATATTTCATAAGCACCAACTAATCTCTGACTGGTACAATGAGGGAGTAACACGAAGGGTCAGGAAGGAGCCGTCTCTGTGTTCCTGCCCCAGTGGTTCCGTCAGGACTGAGAGGAGAGCTCTGTTTCCAGAACTCTGATTCTTCAGGGTTTGGCCCCTGGGAGAGGACACCAGACCTCCCAGCACCCAGCGCCTCTCTGCTGGCTGGCCAGTTCTCACTCCTTCCTCCAGCCTCCAGCATCTCTCCACACCTCCTCTCTGAACCCTTATTCCTCTTCTCTTAGATCAACATCATCTAAAAGAAGCCCTCTAGCTTTGACACCCACCTTGGACTGTTGGATTATTTGAAGGTGGAGACAAAAAACGTATTCCACTCCAATTATTCGTCTTTTCTTTTATATTTACACAGGGATTGTGCAGTTAGTAACCTATAAGTTTCTGATTATAAATTATTCCCTGGTAATTATACTTTTATTTTATCGATTCATTGCTACATTACTGAGGCATTTTTCAATACCCTTTAACAAGTTATAGAAATCATTAAGTATTTGTCCTCTATAGTAAAAGACCAGTAACCATAAAGTGCATATTTTCAAATACAAGATAGTATTTGACATGTGTGTTAATGTCAAGTGTACATAGGTATCAGTAGCATATGACACATACACGGACAAACGTTCAAGGATGTTCACCAGAGGGTAATTTATGTTCAGGTTCATGGGGACCATCTATATGAATCCGTAGGGAAGGAGGTTGCCAAAAACCATCAGTCCTTCCTATGATGTGTGGGCCTATCCCACCTCTGGGAATGACAGGTGATGAGAGTGAGGGGAAATGAGTCAATCATGAGATGGGAAGGAGCTCAAAGATTTGGTGGATGCCCTGGAGAGGAGAGAAGGTGAAGCAAGGAAGTGAAGGGGGGGATTAGGAGAATATCTAAAGCAGAGAGAAAGGACCCCCTCTGCCTGGTTCATTGCAGTTTCCCCACGCAGAGCCCCTGCCCCTCCACAGAGGAGTGTCTGAGGAACCTGCAGAATGTAGCGGAATGAATGTCTGAGGGCATAAGGAAGATGGACAGGCACAGAGAACCTGTAGGAAGATTGATCCAGTCACAGCTCAGGCCACTCTCAGGTCAGAGACGCCCCTGTGAGCTGAACAAGCTGTCATCGGTCACTCACCTGTGTCTCCCATTTTGGGAGATTTCCACCTCCTGACTCCTCTCAGGACAACCTACAGCCTCTCTTCCCATCGGAAGAGTCCCGCCCTCACCTGCCCTCCCTGACATTTGGTCACCTGGGCAGGGACCGTAATTTTGCTGACTTTGCAGCTCCTGCTGCTCTGGATTCCAGAGTAGGAGCAGATGGCAGTTCTGGAATCCTGCATGGGGTGGGGCTGGGGGGGTGGGGAAACCACGTTCTGCAAGTGAGGGCAGGAACTTCTCTCTGAGCTGCACTTGGGTAGCAAGTAATGTTCTCATATGCATTGTATTTTGCAAATTAACATGGAGCCATACAGGAAATATGACAGTAGAGCCTCCTGAGGGCCACCATGGGGACTGAGGACAGGATTTCTCTCCTTCTTTCCCTTCGTTCTTGGGAATGGAGTCATTCATGCAGATATGGGGCATGTCTGGCCCCTGCATCACTCTGGGCTGATGATGGTTCTAGTCAAGGGAAAGGAAGAGATGATCTGGGTTTCCTATGGGCTGAAGGAAGATCAGCACCCGGTTTTCCCATGGGATTAGATGGGTCACAGTGCAGGAGAATCATACTTGGGGAAAGGGTCATTGCTCCCATTCCTATTGAAGCAGGCTCGGGCTCTTCCCATGTGTAAGAGAGGGGGGCATCAGTCTCTGCTCTCTTGTCAGGCCACAGCGCCCCCTGGTGTCCACAGAATCATAACGTGTATTTGAATCTAATTAGTACTTCAGAATCAGGTTTTTAAATGCAGAACAACCCACTTACTAGCTTTTGCATGGAAGTGAATAATACACAAGTATGCAAATGGGAAATGGCATGTGCACAAAAATAAAAAGTGGAAAAATCATACTGTCAACCTCTTTTAATAATAAATTAAAAACATACTTTAAGAAGAAGTAAGAATGGTTCCATTAAAAAATGAATAAACAGACCAATTTCCTTAGGAAAAAAAGACAATATTATTAGGAACTATTCCATAAAAAGGCATAAGATGTGGTTAACTGCACAAAATACACTAACAACTTTCAGAGTTCATAGTTTCATAGTTTCATTTGTTTGCACTTCTCTCTCTCTCTCTCTCTCTATATATATATATATATAGTATAATAATATATATATTATTATAGAAAGAAATATATATATTCTTATAGAAAGAAATACATACACTTGATATATAAAATACAGAAAAAGGGGGGTGCCTGGGTGGCTCACTTTGTTGAGTGTCTGACTTTGGCTGAGGTCATGATCTCAAGGCTTGGCTCTTGGGTTTGAGCCCCACATCCCACTCTGACCTGACAGGTCAGAGCCTGGAGCCTGCTTCAGACTCTGTCTCCCTCTATCTTTGCCCCTCTCGTGCTCACGCTCTGTGTCTCCCTCTGTCATAAAGTAAGATTAAAATTTGTTTTAAAAGTACAGAAAAAGGAAAATTGTAGAATATTATGAAATATTGATGCAAATGTTCTAAATATAAAATATCAATAGTGAGAATCCATTATCAGACTAAAATAGTCATATAAAGTGACTATACGTGATTTATTGCAAATATAGAGTGGGATTCCGTATTAATAAATCTTCTAAGATAAGGCATCATATTAGTAAATAAACAGATGAAAATCCCATGATCTCAGTAGACCTTGAAAGATTCTTTGAAAAATTGAAAGCAAAGTCCTAATAAAAACCACATAAAATGGAAACAGAAGCCTTTATATTGTGATAGCACATTCTCTCCTACACGTATAGAACTCACTCCCACAACCAGGGAATTAAATAATGGGGTGGTGGAGGGGAGGACATTTCTACAAGGTGAACAGGCTAATGTGACCTAAACACCATTATCATTCAATATCCTTCTGCAAGTAAGTATTAACAAAGTGAATAACAAATAGCAAGTGGATACCAAAAATCACTGGTTGGATCTCAGCACGGATGGGAACGGACAGGGACTCATTTCAAAACACCCAAATGTACGAATCAGCCATAGATACTCTGGATTTTGTGACCCTGTTTCTGCCCTAACGTGACATGGTCACTGTCCTCAGGGTGGCCTGTTTCTGGCACCCAGGAATTTGCGCTCAGTTTGAGAAAATCAGAAAATATCTTGCTCCCCAGGACAGGCTTCAAGGAGAAATTTAAGAGGATGTGGAAAGATTTGTAGACAAATTCTTTGAGGCGGGTGACAGACCTCAGCTGATATCAAACAAAGAAACAGCCGATGGGGCCAAAATGTCATGGCTACACAGCAAGTCCCATTTCTGTGGGGACAGCAGGTTTTTGTCTCACTTGCCCACGGGCCTGGAGCTCTGTGTGAGCTCTTAGACTATCATCCCATGCTGAGCAGTAATAATCAGCCTCGTCCTCAGCTTGGAGCCTGGTGATGGTCAGGGTGCCTGTGCTGCCAGACTTGGAGCCAGAGAATCGTTCAGGAACCCCCGAGGGTCTGCTATCATCCCAAAGGATTATGGTTTTGGGGGTTTTGCCTAGGAGTTTTTGGTACCAGCTCACAAAATTGCTACTGATGTGGGAGCTGCTTCCAGTGCAGGAGATGGTGACCCTCTGGCCCAAGGAACCTGACACCGAGGATGGCTGAGTCAGTACAGACTGGGCCCAGGACCCTGGAAAATGGAGAGACACAGACAGGGTGAAGCAGGGGTCTGGACACAAGAGGGTGGAAGCAGGGCCCACGTGTCCTCCCAGAGCCTCTTTGCCTGTCCCCACATCCAATCACCTGTGCAGTGAGTGAAGAGGATGAAAAGGACAGGAGATCAGGACATGGTGGAGACCATCACCAGTCCTGTCTGCTGTGCCCCACAGCTGAGCAGACTTCCCCTAATCTCTCCCTTTTTTATCCACTGAGAGAGGGAAGGCCTGTCCATGCAAATGATTCCCCAGCTCTCTGAGCCCTCACTGGACCCGAGTCAGGTGCCTCTGCCCGTGGATGTCAGGGGGTGGGCAGAGGAATGGCTGTGTGGGGCCAGACTGTGCAGAAGTCACAGTTATGAGTCTCGAGCAGAAGGCACAGGCAGTGCAAGTGACAGGTCTCAGTTCTCATCACCCCTGAACCCTCAGAAATGGGCCCTGTGACCCTCCTTGTGTCCAGACTCAGAAACATCATTGTGCAAAATGGTAACCAGAACCCATAAAAGGAGCTCCTGTCCCCCATTGCTTTGTCCACTGCCCCTTTCCTAGGGCCAGGCCAGGTATCCTTCTGGGTAGCCTCCCATATCCTCAAACCAGACTTTCTGCTCTACTCAGACTCCTCCGGAAAAGCCAGGCCATGTTTCCCTGTATGTTTCATGGGTCAGGACTGAGGTGGTATTTCTACAAAATGCCACTTAGATCAGAATCATGTCCGGAGCTGTGATGAGTACCAAAGGACACGTGGCCCCTTCTGTGTAGGATTCTGTGTTCTTTCCTATTATGTGCTTCCTCCCTGGTTTCCAGATCTCTCCTGCTCTGAGGTTCCCACAGGCTGAACAGAAGCTCTCCTTCTGTCCTCAGTGCTGTGGGAAGGAACAACTGTGTGTATTCCTAGGGGCACTGTCCACTAAAAATCTTTGCCATCTGTCACTATGTCTGCTTATTTGAAACAACAGTTCTCCACACAATGTGGTTAGTGATTCCCTCCCAGGATCTGTCCCCCCAGCACACAGACACAAGTCTGCAGGGGTCCTGTGTGTGGCACTGAACCCAGAGCCCAAGGACAAACCTGCAGGAAGTTCCAAGAGGGAAGGAGTGACCACAGCAGGTGCTCTGACAGGGATCAAATGACACAGTTTATGTATTAGTCACCACTTAGCCAAGTGTGTACTTTAGAAATGGACAGAAAACATGAACAGACACTTCTCTAACGAAGACATCCAGATGGCCAACAGGCACATGGAAAGATGCTCAACGTCGTTCCTCATCAGGGAAATACACATCAAAACCACACTGAGATACCACCTCACACCAGTCAGAGTGGCTGAAATGAACCAATCAGGAGATTATAGATGCTGGAGAGGATGTGGAGACATGGGAACCGTCTTTCACTGAGGGTTGCAAACTGGTGCAGCCACTCTGGAAAACAGTGTGGAGGTTCCTCAAAAAATTAAAAATAGATCTACCTATGACCCAGCAATAGCACTGCTAAGAATTTACCAAAGGGATACAGGAGTGCTGAGGCATAGGGGCACTTGTACCCCAATGTTTATAGCAGCGATTTCAACAATGGCCAAATTACGGAAAGAGCCTAAATATCCACCAAGTACTGAATGGATAAGAAGATGTGGTTTAAGTATACAATGGAATATTACTTGGCAATGAGAAAGAAAGAAATCTGGCCATTTGCAGCAATGTGGATGGAACTGGAGGGTATTAGGCAAAGTGAAATAGGTCAGTCAGAGAAAGACTGATATCATATGTTTTCACTCTTATGTGGATCCTGAGAAACTTAACAGAAGACCATGAGGGAGGAGAAGAAAAAAAAAGTTTGAGGGAGAGAACTCGAGGGAGAGAGCCAAACCATAAGAGACTCTGAAACACTGAGAATATACTGAGGGTTGATGGGGGGGGGGTGGGAGGAAGGGGAGGGTGGGTGATGGGTATTGAGAAGGGCACCTGCTGGGATGAGCACTGGGTGTTGTATGGAAACCAATTTGACAGTAAATTTCATATTGAAAAAAATACAACAAAATAATTTTAAAAAATAAATGGGTGTATGCTTTTGTGTAAAAAAATTCTCTCAGTGACATGATTGAAACTCAATGACAATGTTCTTATGAATATGCAGATACAATCACTAGGATACTTTTCACAGATCTGTATTTACTACAGAGAAAAATAGATAGAAATTGTGGGAACAATGTAGAAGGGATGCATTCTCTTGGAGGTTGAATAGGAGTCGATAAAGTTTTTCAAAAATCATGTTTTCTTTGTCATTAGTATAGCATGGTGGAATTTTTCTGCAGGTAGGAGAGCCCAACATGATGTCCAGTGAAATCCCATGAGGGACCTATTTCTATGAATTCCAGAACCATCTCTGTGATGCAATTACCAAGCACTGAGGGAGCTTCCAGGAAAAGCGATTTGGGGTCAGACTTGTCTCTGGGGTGAACACAGCTCTACCTCTGTTCTTTGTGTCCAGCATATTCAGGATAGAAAAAAAGCTCATTCAGAAATCCATGAGTAGAGGAATGAATTTTTATTATCTGAGGCCAAGTGGGCTGAAAACTTTCTGTCAAAGATTCCATATGTGACTGGTGGAGAGATGGCGATAAGGGGAACTGTGTCCCTGAGGTCACTGTCACTGTGGCCCTTGGTTGGGACAGAAGAATTTTCAGCAGAGATCCAGATTGGTGCAGGTGTCGCTGGAAAGACTGAAGCAGTGACCCCCACATGTCCTCATGTACCTTGAGCTCCGTGGGAGCATCAATGAAGCTGCTGTTCCAGAATCAATGAACTGATCAGCCTTGGGGGCTGGCTGGATCACAGAGAGTGTCGGGGACTGAGCTACCCATGGAACAGAGAGTCTCCTTGGGATTCCCGAGAATCAACCTTGTCCCAGGAGAGGAGGTGTTCAGAGCATGTGCTTGTTGCCCTTGTGACAGGACCCCAGTCACACTGGATGTTGCTGGTGTTTCTGATGATGGGGATTCTGCCTCCTGGGATTCTGACCCTGGTGGTACTGTTTGAGTACATGTTGACTATGATTTCTGGAGAGAAAGAGAAGCTGGGAAACTGAAGCATCTAGGACACTATACATTCAGAGGAGAGATGTGTGTGTGTGTGTGTGTGTGTGTGTGTGTGTGTGAGTGTGTGCATCTGTGTGTGTGTCTGTGTGTGTGTAAGACAGACAGAGAAAGAGAGAGAGAGGAGAGAGAGAGAGAATATGCTCCATGTATCCTCAGGAAGTCTTTCCTTCAGAGGCCAACTACGTAGACAAGTGTACCCCTGTCCCTCTAATGTCCTCTCTCCACTCCCTGAGTGTTGTTCTCCATGCAAATCCATCGCTGGGGCTGGCTCTCTAAAGAGCCTCCTGTGTTCTGGAGCTTGGAGCTAAAGAAGGCTAGTGTCTTGAAGGTCACTTCCCTTGCACAAGGATGGAATGTACACAAGGAAGAGGAATTTGGTGCAGATTAGTTCTGATAGGAATTCCATTGAATCATGAATTTGGATTGGATCTTGGGGATGGGTCTTCAGTCCATTTTCACCCCAACAGATACATATCCCACATTTGTGGTTCAGGTCTCAGGAAGCACAAGACAGGAGTGACAACACAGTCCCTTCCTCCTGCCCTTCACAGCACAGCCACACCCCACTATGCCCCCAAGGTCCCCGGATGCCTCCTTGGAGGTGACCATGAAAGAGTGCCTTTTTTATTTTGGAAAAAGGCTAATACGTGAGACCTCAATGATTGGAACAAAATTGTGTGGCTGCGTTAGTCTCCTGATGGCCTCGGAAACAAATATTCTCAAAAACAGGAAAATTTGTCATGTCTGGAACTATGTAGCCCATCCTTCCTTTGTTGGCTAGGTCAACAGTTACCTTTTGTGGAACCTCAGTAAGTTTGAAGGGGGAAAAGTCATTGTACTAATGGCTTTTGTGGGCAAATACTCAAAGGCTGAATGAACCTTCATTTGTCACAAACACAATAATGTTGTTGTCAAATTACAGAGATTTACTGAGGCTGGTGGGCATGGAAACTATAAGCAGAGATGAGAGCGAAAATCAGATGATGAGGGGATTTCCTGCCAGTCCAATATCTGTGACTTCTCCTCCCTAGAGATGAACCCTAGAGAGAGGAAATTACTGTAAGATTTTACTTCTCTCTGAAATCCTAACATAGAGATGGGGTTGAGACCTGAAGAGCCATGCGGAGAGACTGAAGGCCTGAGGGAGGCAGGAGCAGAAGGGAGAAGAGGAGCCTGTGTCGGGAGGGGGAGGGGATGAGGTGAGTCTGAAGACGTTGTGACTCACTTTTTGTCAGATGGGTGAAAGAGAAAATTGTGTCTATGACCAAGGTGCTTATTAACATATCGAGTATAGATGTGTCGTCAGTAACACAAGAGTCACAGTTTCTGGCCTGAGATTTGTGGATGAACATGACTGTCTAGTTCACCTTGTCCAGTTGAGACAATCAAACTGTGTGATCTTAGAAACTATATAAGAGTCCCTGCGCCCTGGATCCTGACACAGTTTCTGAAATTCTTGTCATTTCCTAAGTGACAAGAGCATTAGAAGCATCTTAGTTCTAATGACATGACTCTGGGTGGGCTTCTGGATGGCTCCTGGATGGGGCTGGTCCCCAGAAAGACCAAGCCTTGATCAGAGCCTGCAATTATTCACCCCCTCATACTTGAGACAGGGAGGGAAGACTGACAGTGCAGTTAATGTCCAATCACGTCTACCCAATTTCTCAATAAAATCCCAAAGTAAAGTGTTTGAAGAGTGTCCGGTTTGGTGAACACATCCACTCCCAGAACAGATGCACCTCAACTCCACAGGGACTGAAGCTCTGGTGTTCGAGACGCTCCCAGACCTAGCACTAGGTGTCTCTTCATTACTTGTTCACCTGTCCCCTTCATATCTTTAATGAGCTGACAAAAGGAGTCAGTGTCTCCCTGAGTTCTGTGAGTTGATCTGGCACCTTAATGGACCTGAGGAGGGAGTCGTGGAAACCTTCGACGTGTAGCCACGTTGGACAGAGGGTACAGGCCATCTACTAGTTGTTGTTGGCATCAAAATGGGGAGCAACCTCCGGGTGCTGAGCCCTTCACCTGTGGATCTGACACTATCTCCCCGCAGATAAACTAAGCGTTAAATTCAGTTAAACTGTAGGACACTCACTGTGTATCCCAAAGAATTTCTAGATGTGGGAAAACAGATACAAAACATATAATTGATGAACATGAGTGTGTGAAGTGAATATTCTGCGAGTAGTAAAGGAGATATGACTAGAGGGAGAGCCAGAGATTTTGGTCGTAAAATAGTTGTTCTTGCTAAGTTTCTCCAGACCCAGGGGCATGTGCAGTTGGGCTCCATTCCCTGATTCATGTGGGCTCCTGGGACACGTGTGCTGTCTCAGGCAAGAGCATCATCTGTGTGTCAGTCCTTCCTCCTCAAGGACAGCTCTCACCATAGAGGTGTCTCCCCCACAGGAGCCTCACAGAAGCTTCCCAATAACAGAGGCTCAGACACAAGGTCTGTGGACCCAGGGGTTTTTGACTCACTTTCTCCATATCTGAGTCACTGTGAGTAGCCAAAGCTTCTCCCACTGCCATGAGCTGTAGCACAGGAAGAGTCAGCCTCGTCCTCAGGCTGCGGCCCAGAGAGGAGCAGAAGCCCTGCATTGGCCGAGGCATCTTTGGACCCAGAGAAGCGGCTGGAAACCCCAGGGCCCTGGTGCTTATCTGAGTCTGAGTAGAATCTCAGTAGATACGTGGGAAAGGTCCCTAGTTTCTGCTGGTACCAGTATATATGGTAGCCGCCAACACTGTAGCCACTGCTCAGGGTGCAGGTGAGTCTGGCTGTTGTTCCCAGAGATGCAGAGAGGGAGGGTGGCTGAGTGAGCACAGGCTGGGACAGGGAACCGGCAAACACGGACACCCTTTGCGGATTCGGCTAGAAATGGAAACCAAAATTCAGGATTCTGAGCAGAGGGAGGGTGTTGTGGGGAGCACCCTGTGTCCATATGGCTTGTCCCTACCTGTGCAGTGAAGGAGGAGTAGGAGGAGGAGCAGCGCCCAGGCCAAGGTGACAGAACCCTGGTCCCCACACTGGGCTGGGCCGCCCCAGGCCTCCTTTCTCCTCCACCCTCTGCCGCAGGAGGGGCTGTGCATGCAAATGAGGTCCATCCAGTGACTGCCCAGCCCCACCCTGAGCCCTGGTGCTGAAGCTCAGCTCACACCACACACTGGGGAGGATGGGGGTGGAACTCCTGCCCGGGGAGCCCTGGGAGGTAGCACCTGCTGCGACATGGAGCAGCATGGAGCTAGACATGGAGCTAAGGAGGGAATCAGGATCCACAATGCATCCAACTATCATAATAGATGAGGATTTAGGGGCAATTAGTGGGAGCTTTTGTTACCAGGACACATAGCGGACATTCCCGATGTGTCCTGACTCAGACAGAGCTGGATTTGTGTTCCTGTTTCTGCTGTGACCTGTCATGGACCCTGTCCTCAGGGCAGCCTGCCCCTGGCACCCAGGAATTTGTGCTCAGTTTGAGAAAATCACACAGTATATTGATCCGAAAGACAGGCTTCAGGGAGGAATTGCAAAGAATGTGGAAAGACTTTGTAGACATATGGTTTGTGGAGTGTCTCAGACCCTAGTTTGTACGAAACAAACAAAGAAGCACTTGACTTGGCCAAAAGGTCAGGGCTGCACAGGAAGTCCCATTGCTGTGGGAACAGCAGATTTTTGTCTCACTTCCCCACAGGCCTGGAGCACTGTGTCAGCACCTTGAGTAATGTCAAGAGGCTGGCAGTAATAATCAGCCTCGTCCTCAGCCTGGAGCCCAGTGATGGTCAAGGAGCCTGTGTTGCCAGACTTGGAGCCAGAAAATCTGTCAGGAACACTTGAGGGTCGTCTGTTATTAGCATAGATGAGGAGTTTGGGGGCCTTTCCTGGAATCTGCTGGTACCAGTTCACACCAACAATACCAATGTTGTTGGCACTTGCAGCGCAGGAGATGGTGACCGTCTGGCCCAGGGCCCCAGACACTGAGGGCGGCTGAGTCAGCACAGACTGAGCCCAGGAACCTGGAAGGGGAGAGACAAAGAGAGCATAATGCTGGGTTCTAGAAACCAGAGGAGAATCCAAGGTCCACGTGTCCTCCCTTGACAACTTCCTCTGTTCCCTCATCTAGTCACCTGTGCAGTGGATGAGAAGGGTGAGGAGAAGAGGGAACCAGGCCATGGTGGAGGTCATCACCGACCCTGCCTTCTGTGGATCCACAGCTGAGCAGATCTCCTCTAATCCCTTCCTTCCCCTTTTCATCCTCTGAGAGAGGGAGGGCCCATCCATGCAAATCAGACCAGCAGCTCTCTGACACTTCACTGACCCTGGGTCAAGTCCCTCTGCCTGAGGATGTCAGGTGGGTTGGACGGGGAGGTGGTCTCTGGGGCCATGCCAGGAGAGGGGAGGTCACAGTTTGGAGTCCTGAGCAGAGGGCACAGGCATTGTCCAGGTGCAGGTCCCGGCTCTAATCATGGCCAACCCTCAGAAGCAGGTGACGACAACCCCCTGGTGGTCACACACAGCATATGTGACATGGTGAGCAGATCTCATCAGAGTTCCTGCCTTCCCACTGCTCTGTCCACCATCCCCTTCCTTCGGGACAGGCCAGGTGTCCCCTGTGTGGCCTCCGATCCCCTGAGGACACACTGTGCTCTCCTCTGGCTCTGCATAGTGAGCCTGCCACAGCGCACTTGGCTATTATTGATGGGGCAGCACTGACGTGGTGACTCTTGTACAACCACACAGATGAGGATCAGGGCCACAGAGCGATGGGTCCACATTGACACATGGCCAGTTCTGTGCAGGAGGCCGACTTCTTCCCCCTTCCTTGCTTCCTCTCTGGTCTGAGAGTTTTCCTTTCCCAGAAGCTCCCTCAGCACTGAGGACACAGGGACACCGTTTCTCCAGGTTGTGGGTAGAAGCCCACCTCCCTCGTGTGCATTCCTACAGGGTTCCACACTGAATATCTTTGTCAGCTGTCACTCTTGCCACCTCACATCACATACTGGGGACGATGGAGGTTGGCTTCACCACTGGGGAGACCCCTGCAAGGAAGCACCTGTTGAGACAACACGCATGTCCTTGCTTAAGTGGGGACTCTGCCACACCAGAAGGGTCACAGCTGCTGAGTCTCCCTCAGGAAGTACAGGCCCAGTCCCCAGTCCCAGGTTCCTTTTTGTGTATGGTCCTCACTGAGCCCCTGTGTAGGGACACCATGGCAGTCCCACAGCGCCCCCTCCTGGCTGAAGGGCACACACCCCACTGTGTTTTCACAGCCCTGAGAGCCCAGCGGGTTTCCTCACTTCTGTTTATTCACACATCATTGAGCTGAATCTTGGATAAAGATCCTCTAGTGTTGCCCGTGATCAATGTAGCATTTTTCAGTCTCCAAAGAAGCCCTAGTCCATAGGATGTGGAGGCATTTACCTCAATTAAATGGTAAATTGCCAGTTCATTGCAGAAGATATTCCAGACCTCATGTCCCTCCTCTGGCCTACAATTGAGAATATGTCTATCTCGTGAATATTTGAAAACTCCTGTGCTTTACAGCAATGGATTCCAACTACTTTCCAATAAATTGAGTATTATGTTAATCTTCTATATTTTTAGGTAATTTCCTTGGCTTACTACCTTAAGAAGAAAAGGAAATACAATGCATTTATATTTGATGAAGTTGTATTTAACAAGTGTCATTTTTTGTTTTTCTTTTATTGTTTTTTCATGGGTTATCCTGACAGTGTCTTGCCTAAACTTTTTTATAGAAACCCTAGATCCTGAATATTTTCTCCTTTTATTTTACAGCTTTAGGTTTATAGTTTTTTTCTATAATCCTTTTAGTAATTTTTAATACATATAAAGTGAGTTTTAAGTATGATTCATTTCTCGCTCAGGATATCCAACTGTTTTGTGGCCATTTGTCCAAAAGTCCATCCTTTCTCCTCTGAAAGGCTTCTCCAACTTTGTAAAAGAAAAAAATTGTTTATCCTTCATTCTGTGGGTCCGTTTCTGGGTTTTATGTTCTGTTATCTTGGCCAATGTGTCTATCCTCTATCCATACCACCCTGACTTGCTAGGATAAGAACTCAAGCACACTTTTATCCAATTTGGGAAGAACTGGCATATTTACTATAATGAGTCTTCTAATCCATGAACGGAACTTATCTTTCCTTGTTTTAGATCCACTTTGATTACATTTACCAGCATTGTCCAGATTTCAGCACCTGTGGCCTGTACTTGTTTTGTGAAATATGCCCCTAAATAGTTCATCGAGTGGTTTTAAGTTTTTTTTTAATTATTTTCACCTGTTTATTGCTAGTATGGATACATCTATATGATCTTTCTATATTGATCTTTATTCTAAAATGTTTCCAAAATTATTTATGACTCTTTGAATTTATATATTTGCATACCTAATTGTAGGTTCCTTTGTAGTTTTCCTGTAGGTCATTCTCTCACCTGAAATGGGACAATTGTCTCTTGTTCTTCTTCATCTGAATGCCTCTCATTGTTTGTCTTGCCTTATGGTTCTGACAGACACATCCAGTCCTATGTGGAACAGCAGTGTTGAGATAGGACATGGTGGCCTTGCTCCCTACCCGAGGTGGGAAAGCTTTCAGTGCTTCATCTCTGTGTGTGTTCACCGAAAGGAAGGTGTTTCATAGTTTTCTTTACCAAACTGAAGATGTACTCTTCTATATTGTGTTCTCTGAAAACTTTTATCACTCTCATTCATATACTCATTCATTCTTTTCCATGAGCACAAATAGGTCTTGAGCTGTGCAGGAAGTAGAAGAGAATCATCCTACCTGAGAGAGTGAGGGAGACTCTTTCATCGGTCTTTCTTTTTTAATTTTTTAAAAGTTTATACATATTTGAGAGACAGAGAGACGGAACACAAGTGGGGGAAGGGCAGAGAGAGAGGGAGACAGAATGGGACGCAGGCTGGAGGCTCTGAGTTGTCACCAGAGAGCCCGACATGGCACTTGAACTCAGTAGCCATGAGATCATGACCTGAACCGAAGTCAGATATTTAACTGATGGAGCCACCCAGGGGCCCCTCAGCTGTCATTTAATACTTTGGCTATTATCACAACTGATTTCTTTCTACTTCTACTCTGGTGTCAAGGAGACAAGGCAGGAGGCCTGGTGAGACAGATACCACTCCCTCTTGTCCAATATGAGGGTGGGCGAGAGGATACTTAAGACATGGAAGAAATGGCATTTTCTCTCTCCCTTTTCCTGCTGGTTTCTTCACTTCCTTAGACTCCCTATCCCTCCTCACTTTCTTAAAATCCTGGGTGATCATTAGCATGATCACAATCCATCCCACATACCCCTCGAGGTTTAGTCCCACCCGCCTCACTGACCACCCACCCCCTCAAATCCACATACTGCTCCCTCTCCAGCTGAGTCCCCCAGCTGACTGGCTGCAGGGGCACATGGCCGTGATGACTGTTCCCACTGAGAATGTATGAGACTCTCTTTAGGGCCTCCCAAGTCAGACACCCTGTGATCCTTCATTTCTCACATTCCTCGCTGTAGTCCATTGTTAGGGCTGTCCCTATCTACAGTGCACAGTCAGACTTCTTCAATCTCCTTGAATTGAGAAAGTATTTTCCACCCAGACTCCACACTGGAAAATAGAAGCTAGAATGTAAGTTTCATGGCGTCACCCACTAATTGTTAACAGGCTTATGTTTTGTTTTCTTTTTGACGACAAAAGAAGATGTTCACTGTGGGGGATGAGCTTAGGAGTCCCCCGGGCCTACACCAAGGGGCTAATACGACATAAAGAAATATAAAGCCATAGGATGCTCACAACTGAATTTGGGCAAACCAGACTGGCACCCCAAGACTAGGCGGATGTACAGGCACCCAGATAGAAAGGGGTGCAGAGCCCCCACAATAGAGAGGGAAGGGAAAAGGCCTAAAATAAGAACAGGCACAAAGGCTCCCCATACAAAGGTATATGAGGTAAGCAAGATTAAGCATTCAGGGCAAGCACTCTCCAACTTAGTACTATAGCAGAAAAGCTGCTTTCACTGGAGGAAAGGACCAAGTTAGGTAAAGAGGTAAATTGAGCTACAGACCGCTGCACTGCAGGCAAAGCAGCCCAGAGCAGAGATGGTTAACTAAAGAAAAGGTGCCTTGTTAACCCTGAGGTTGTTCCCCCTGTCTGCCTTAGCCCTTAGGCAGGCTCAGATAAACAGACAGGGTGCCATTAACAACCATGGTAACAACCATCTGCCCATCTGCCCCGTGCCAGGATTTTGTTGTCTATTGGCCCAAACCCCAAACACTGTATATCTTCAAAAACCCTTTTTGTTCACATCCGCAAGTCAATGCTCACAATTTCCTTGTCTCTTTGTGCACACCCATCAAATCTGTAAGCCTTCTGATCTTAATAAATACAGAGCAAGGACCCTTATTTGGGGCTCTTGTCTTTTCCTGCTCATTAGCCATCTCTCGCTTTTCATCCAGTGTCCCCCTCTCTTGCTAGACAAGAGAGAACGCTAGACTTAGAGTCTTCGACAGTTCACTACTTCAAATATGCTTTCACATTCTTCGGGACAGTTTACAGTTCCCTTCATATATAGATTTCACACATCTCAATGTAACAGCTCTCCCTCTGGTCTCTCGGGGGAAGTTGTTTCAAGGACAGACACTCTTTGTGCGCTGACCTAAGACCCTTGATCTGCAACAGAACTACCCTACTTTCTTGCGATTTGCAGGCCACTCTCCCTGAGGAAGGAGTGAAGGACTGACCTTTCCCAGAGGCGAAGGCCTGACCGCATTTGGAGCAGCTGCCAATGATGCCAACAGATCTGGCACTGCCAGGCTCATGTCCACATAGAACTAGCCACGTTCTATGTGAACACTTGCTTCTCCCCCATGGAGAGCCGCCACGATTCCCTGCACCTTCCCGTACGAAAGTATAGGACTTCTCCTAGACAGAGAACATGATCTTTGAGACATTTGTCCACATCTCCCCAGGTTGCTGGCTTCCTGAGGAAGCACCCATTCCTTTCCCATCATCCCTTGTCTCTCAAGTATTGACTGAATTTCTAGTGGCAAACAGCAGAGCCTGAATTCGGAACCAGCTCTCTGTTCAATAATATTAGCATCTTGACATTGTTCGCAATATGATAAGAATCCTTTTCGTTATTTTTAGAATGTAACAAGGTCTCGTTATTACTGAAATTATTATTGAAATAATTAATACAAACTTTATTTTATACATTCTCATGAGTTTACTGAATTATCTTATTAGGGCCATATTTTTTTAATGTTTATTTATTTTTGAGAGAGAGAGCACGACAGGGCAGGGTTGAGGCAGAGAGAGATGGGATGAAGGATCCAAAGCAGGCTCCTTGCTGACAGCAGACAGGTGGACTTGGGAATTGAAATCACAAACTAGGAGATCATGACTTGAGCTGAGGTCAGACATTTAAATGACTAAACCGCCCAAGGCTGCTTGTTAGCACAGTGTTTTTAAACTAAATACCCTGAGCCATCTGAAAGCAGAACTGAAGGGGTCCCCAGGTGGGAAAAAATCTCTGTATATAAAGAGGAGACAGCTTTCCTGCCCCAAGAGCACTCATTTGAGGCCCCCAGCTATTTTCTGTGGTCTGTGCCCTGCAGGTTCTACTTGCCCAGCACCCATACTGAGCACTTTCCTGGGAGGAAAAGAAAAAAGAAATGCAACAAGGTCAGCAGTTCAGGGTTTGAGGGGACCGAAGGGGATGCCAACCTACCAGTCTCCACTAGGCCAGGAAATACCCTGAGTGCTTCAGAGACAATGACCAGAGGAAAAGTCCCAGTGCAGGAACAAAAGTAAACTTTGACCTAAAACACATGCTTGAGTTGTTTTTGCAGGATTGAAACCTTGCCTCACAGGTTAATGAGGGTAAAACAGTCACCAGCAGGACCCCCACTGACACCCCTTCTTTTCACAGGAATGTTCATCTATTTCAGAGGCAAACAGCAGACAGAGCCTGGGAGCCTAGACCAGTTTTATCTCCTGCAACAGCTCCACCAGTGCAGATGGACCAGGGAGTGTCCTCCAGGGACCTCTGCCTCTTTATAATGTTAAGTCTCTGCCCTAGGAGGAGGACAAGCTTCATTGACCTACCACATGATGGGGACACGAGCTCCTGTTCTCCATATTCCTGCACAACCTCAGGCCCACTCTTGCATAAGATGACAAAACTCCCTTTTCTGGGTATCCATCCTAACCCTGAAGAAAAGGAACCCACTCGCCTCCACTCAGGGAGTCACAGCTTTGATAATTCTTGTCCCTGATCCCCTTATCTGTGGCAAATAAAGTTTCCTTTGGGTGACAGCATCTGCTGAAGCCTCTGCCTGTACCTCACCAAGGAGTGAACTCAAAGTAGCTCCAACACTTCTAAGTAATATATTTCATCCCTTAACTTGGAAACCTGTCTTCTTCTCTCTACTCTCTACCTGTGGTTTTAGTGACATTTAAGTCTATTAATAAGAAATTTCAGAGAAATATTAAGTAGCAGTTTTCTTAAAATTATCTTTGTCTGCTCATTTTCACCCTTTATATCAAAGTAAGTTAGAAAAAAATGAAATAATTTTAAAGGTATCTGTTGTTAAGAATCCCTGGTGGCTTCGTGCCCAGGCTCACACCACAAATCATGAGCGTCAGTGGAAAGAGAAGTCAGTTCCCGAAAAGGCTGCGGGTGACAAAAGGGGAAAGCTAGCCGTGGATCTGAACCACCATCACTGGAAAAAGCCCCTGAGAGTGAAGACACAGGACAGCAAGTGGAGAGACCCAAGCCCTGACCCCAGGACGGGCATCCAGGGCGAGCAATAGTGAAACGGGAGGTCTCAGATACAGTGCTGTGGGCAGATGGGTGCGAAAGTTAAGTCAGGAGGGATGCTCTGGAAACATCTCACGAAGGAAAAAGAGGGCGGAGGTGACATGTAGAGTCTGCCGGGCATGAGGGAATGGGAAAAAGAGAAAGGCCACAGAGCCCACCTCCCCACCACAAGGAAAGGAAAAAGGTATGAGACAAAAACTTGAAATATGGACTGTAACACATAATATTATTTTTCATAATAATAAACAACACCGGCTAAATTATTGAACAAAACTGCAGTATGCAGAAATGTAGAAAATAAAAAATGACAATGGGGGACAATAGCCATCGGAAAATAAACTTTTAAAAAAGAATCTGTGATTACACACCATCATGGAAAATAATTATGTTATTTCGACAGTCTCTATTAAAATTGCAGCCATCTAGATAGATCCGCGTGTCCCCTGCACAAGATGAACCCGTCTCTAGAGGAAACGATGAAACATTCCCTGTATTTAAATATGGTGCCTGTGATGTTCCTAGGACAATGCACACGCTGATGCCACTGAAAGGTGCGCTTCCGGGGGCAGGTGGTCTGTGATTCGGCACCTGTGAAATGTGCACAACAGGAAAATCACTGCAGACAGAAAGGAATTTTTGGCTCCAAAGGGCTGATGCAGGGGGGCCATGGACTCATTGCTGGGGGGTCAGGGATTTTTTCTGCAGGTGATGGAAATGTCGTCAGTTTGATCCTGATGATGTTCGCCAAACTCAGGAAACATACTACAGACCACTGAATCATACCATTTAAATGACTGCACTTTATGCCTGTAAATTATCTTAAGAGATTTGTCTTATTTTTAGAAGAAAACAACATGAGGTGAAGCTACTGTCACTGACTCTTCATAGTTGTTCTGTGCTCAGAGAGTCAGACCCCCAGACCCTCCGGGGTGTCCTCGGTCTCCCCGTTTATTTGTCACTGGCAGTGACCATGGGAAACTGGGGCACGTTGCTGTATCATTTGCCCACAGGCTTAGAGCACTGTGTCAGTAATGAGCAGCCTGGTCCTCAGGCCGCAGGCCCGAGATGATCAGAGAGGCCCTGTTCTCGAGAACCCAGCTGGGATCCCGGAGGGCCCGGTACTTCTGAGCATCTGAGTTTTGGGGACACGGTGGGGAATCTGTGGGTACCAGCCCACATAATACGACCCAACATTGTTGCTGATTCCAGTACAGGTGAGGGTGACCTTCTAGCCCACAGACCCTGATGAAGAGGCTTCCTGTGTCAACACAGACAGTGTCCAGGACCCAGCAACACAGCAGTGGAGACACAGGTCAGTGTCAGGTTATTACTCACAGTGTGTTCCCAAAATGGGGGAAACAAGCAACTTAGGGGTCCCCCGAAAGCAATTCTTCCGCTTTCCACAGCCAGTAACCTGAGCAGAGAGCAAGGAAGGTGAGGAGGGGAGGGGTCCAGGCCAGGGTGGAGATACCCCAGGCTGTGGTCCTGAGCCCTCAAGGGAGAGACCTGCACAAAGCCTCTCTTATCCTCTCCCTTCCTGGAAGAGAGAGAGGAAGCCTTCATGCAAATCTCTCCCTCCCCTGGGACTGAATGTGGTGACAGCTGAGTGTGGGGTGGGTGGGCCTAAGGAAACTCCTCTAGGCGCAATTTGGTAGAGGGCACAAGGCAGGGCTCCAGGCCTGGGTGCTCAGCTGGGACCCCTGCCCCCACACACACCCCTCAGGAACAGGCCCACAGCGCCCCCTGCTGTCTCAGTGTCCAGCTGCACCCATGACTGGAAGGGACATCCTGGAGCTGTGAGAGAGTGACCAGGGCAGTAAGGACTTCAGTCTGCCTGGCATACTGTCCACCCCCACACAGGGCCAGATCTTCTCCTCCCTCAGGGCTTCTTCCTGTGCTGCAGGTGCCACCACACCTCAGTCCTTGCTGCAGACACAGGGCCTCCTCAGCATGAATCACCCTGGGCTCCTCCCACTACTTAGAGACTTGTGTTGTTGGGGCCAAGAGTCATCGACAGCTCGGGGATGATGTTTCCGCCCAGTGAGTCAAGATTGGAGAGCATGCACGCCCCTCAACAGCCTTTTTCGGGAGCCCTGAGGGGACAGCCCAGTCTTCTCATCTCACTTCCCATTCTGGCGGGCCAGTCCCCATTACCCTCTGCACTGACCTCGATGAGGTAGATCAATGATGGTGCATGGCTATAGATCACGTGAGTATATTCTATCTCTCTATCATCTATCAAACTTTGAATTTTCTACATTACCTATAATTGGTATGGTATCAGCCCCAAAAGAGACACATATATCAATGCTCCAGATTCAAAAGGCCAGAAATAGGGTGGCTCAGTCGGTTGGGTGTCAGACTCTTGATTTCATTTCAGGTCATGACCTCAACTTCTATAATTGAGCTCTGAGCCGATTTCTGAGCCTGCTTGGGATTCTCTCTCCCTCTCTCTCTGCTCCTTCCTCCCTCTCTCTCTCTTAAAATAAATAAATAAAGCTGAAAGTACCCAAATAATATAAATAAAAAGACCAGAAATAAGTGCAAGTTCCCCTTGACAAGCACAGAGAATGTAGACTGAAAATGAGGCCTTTCCTCAGTCTCTGGAGGAGAGCACACATGGATTTTGCAGGGAATTCAGACAAGAATAAGCATGAATCATATAGCAGATGCCTCATAGGAGTAACTCAGGTCTCACGGATGTTCCCTGACACACTTTGGGAAATAAAAGTGGAGTTTCTGGACCCCCTTCAGTGGGCACGGATCCCCGTGCCATGGGCTGCAGCGTGCACCCACGTGGTCATTCTGGGGTAAGAAGCACAGCCTAACGAACGATCCCACCTGGGTCAGGCCACATCCGCAAAGAGCCCCATGGGAGCTGCTCTGTGCCCTCTGCTGCTTCCTGCATTGGCATGGGCTCCTGGGGCTCTGGCTTCTCTGTACACCCAGCTGACCCATTCCCTTCCTGGGTGCACAGTTACTGTTTGGGATGATAAAAAGCTTTGAGAAATGGAGAGTCGTGATGGTCACCCAACATGGCGAATATATTTCATACCTCTGAATTGCACAAGAAAGTGATGAAAAGAGTAAATTTCCTGTTGTGTGTATTTTCATAATTAAAAATTACTAGATAAAAATCCAACTTATGTTAAGGAAGTTGCACTCACACCAATCTCTTTCCCATCTTTATATGTGTTACCCTATTCTAACTCATCCTCATCACTAAAAATTGACAGGGATTTTATTATCTTTTTCCTGTAGGTTCCACACATAAATGAGATAAAAAAGCATTTGCCTTTCTGTGTAGGCCTTATTTCTCTCAGGGTCATGTCCCACAGGTTCATCCATGTTGTCACAAATGACAAGACTTTCTCCTGGAAAGGCTCAGTGGATCGACTTCCTTTATGCAACATGGTGCCCCGCAGCCCCTCTACTGCATGGATCATGGACAACCCCGATGTGGCAGGAGAGGAGAGGAGGACACAGTCCGTTCTTCTGGGCTCCAGAAACCAGCCACAAGGCTGCCCGTGGGCCCTGATGGTGTCAGCTGTAGGAACCTCACGACTGTGAAATCTCCCAAGCCGACTGAGAATTTTGCTGCAATGGTGGCACTCCCCCCTTTCCCTCACAAGCCCCACGGAGAAATTTGCTGACTTGCACACACAGGTTCTCCCAGGGGCAGTCACCCTCTCCCGACATCACAAATGAGGGGCAGGTACCCAGCCAGTGGGCCAGGCCAGCTCTGTGTCTGTGATTCCGTAGTGTCTCCACGCTGGGACACAGAGCTACTCAGTCAGCCTGAGGACAGGAGCCGGGAGGGAAGGGAGGGCCTCTGCTCTGACTCCTAGAGGAACATAGGCCATGCAGTGGAGGACTGTCTGCCTGGGGGATGGTCTGTAGACTCTGACCAGAAATCTAAGGCAAGTTGATGTACCCTTGTGAAGAAAAAAAAAGCGAAATCCACAGGCTCTAATTTTTACATGTGAATCACAAGGCGAAATTTCTGCATCATTATCACTTTTTTGTTGTCTTTGGTTTGCTTTATTATTGTTATTCTTTGTCTTTCTTTGTTTTCCTATTTTCCAGAGAGTTCACACAGGTTTGATAGGAAACTGGGAAGAAGGGCAGTCAGATCCAGTAGCTACACCCAAGTATAGTAACTGTGCATTCAATTTACATTAGACTTGAGAGACTCAGACTACAGTGGCCTAAGCAGACTGGGTATTTGTCCCACTTCCCCATGTGTCTGTATCACTGTGACTAGCACTACTGGGCCAGATTGCACAGTAATAGTCAGCCTCGTCCTCAGGCTGCAGCCCAGAGATGAGCAGAAGCCCTGCATTGGCCGAGGCATCTTTGGATCCGGAGAAGCGGCTGGGGACCCCAGGTCCCAACTGTGTACTGGAGTCTGAGTAGTAGTACAGGAGATACCGGGGAGGGCTCCCTGCCATCTGCTGGAACCAGTATATGTTATAGCTTCCAACATTGATGTCCCTGCTCAGAGTGCAGGTGAGTCTGGCTGTTGTTCCCAGAGATGCAGAGAGGGAGGCTGGCTGAGTCACGACAGGCTGGGACAGGGAACCTGCAAACACAGACACAGCAGAGGGAAGAGAAGGAACAGCGCACATGGGATTAGGGAGCTGAGCCACAGGGGTTTCACTCTGGCTGCAGGCCCACCCTGGGACACTGGGTCCTGTCCCTACCTGTGCAGTGGCAGAGGAGCACGAGGAGGACGGGGATCCAGGCCATGGTGACACACGCCCTTCCTAGACCACAGAGCCGGGGCTGGGCTGCCCTGGGCCTCTCTTATCCCCAGTCCACAGAGCTCAAAAGGAGGGGCTGCTCATGCAAATGGGACCCACCCCTGCTGCTCGCTCCTGTGCACTTAGAGGCCTGCAGCCCGCTAACAGGAAGACTGTGTGATGCACTAGTTTCCCCCTGGGTGAGCCTGGAAGAAGCAGCTGCTGGGACCACATACAGGCCCAGGTTCAGGGACTCCTCCAGGAACAGCGAAGACACACCTGCCCTGTCCCCACTGGAAACAAGGGGTCCAGTCCTGGGGCTTTCTGTCCTGGAGGGCTACTCAGCAGGGAGCCCCCATCCTGTAGAAAGCCCCAGACCTTGTCACCGTGCCCCCTGCTGGTGTCTGGGTGAACCTCTCCTTTCCCAGTGCAGGCTTCCCTGGTGCCTGTGTTTCCACCACCTGAGAGTGACCCTCCAGGGAAAGAGAAAGGTCTTGCTGTACATCAGGTATCGTCCATGGATGGGGTCTGATGAGAGGGACACATGCAGTCCTAACTCAGTACAACCTGTGAACCACTATGGAGCTGAGGACAAGACACACGGAAGAGGGAATAGAAACCATCTGTCCCAATGGTACAGATCAGACGATGCATGCTGGCTCTGGGTGCTGGATGTGGACAGGAGCTCACCTAAGGGACACACACTCACACAGGAGGACATGTAATGAGGGCATGCCGGGTCCCTCCAGAGCAGGGGAGACAAGACACAGCAAACCCTGATGAGGGTGCTGCAGGTGTGGGGACAGAGCAGGGCTGGGCATGCAGCAGGGACCACTGCAAGGCCATCTTGCGACCTCACCTCCGTGTTCTGGGAGACTTGCAATCCTGTCTGTGCAAATCGTCAAGAGCACCTGCTAGACACAAGGAGAGGGAACCTGCCAGCTGAGGGATTGGGGGAGCACCAGTGCCGTCTGGTGGACACGGGATGCACAGTGACCCAGGGCCTGGAGCTGGGGCCTGGGTCCCTGCCCCTCATCCCCCCTGCTCACTGTTGCAGACTCTTCACAGTGGATTCTGATACTAACACATATGCATGGAAGTTTCACCCATGTGTTTTGTGGCCTGATAACTCATGTCTTTCTCCTGGTCCTATTCCATGTGTGGACATACAGATACTGTTTACCCATTCTAAGGGTGCGTTGATCACTTTCGAGTCTTGGCAATCATAAATAAGACAGCAACAAACATTTAGGTGCATATTCTCGTTTGCACACAAGAACCTCATTTAGAGTCAGCTGTAGGACTCTTCTTTTTGCATTATATCGTTAAGGCTTTGTTTGCCGTAGAAAACACTGCCAAGGAATCTTCCCAAGTGATGGGGCTTTTCGCACTCCCACCAGCAGTGAATGAGCGTTCCTGCTGCCCCACATCCTCGGTAGTATTGGTGCTGTCACTGTATTGAACTTTAGCCATAGTCATGGGAGGCCTCTGGTACATCATTGTTCAATTTGTAGTACCACAATGACATATGAAGTTGGAAATCACTTTGCATGTGTAATAGTCATTTTGTCTATCTTCCTTGTTAAGGGATCTGTTCAGATCTACCCATTGGGGAGGCACTGCCCAGCACCAGGGAATTCAGGAGCTCAGCAAGAGCTCTATGTCAGCAAAAAGGGAGAAAGTGAGTGCGGAGTCTGACACAGGACTCGATCCCAACACCCTGGGATCATGACCTGAGCTGAAATCAAAGAGTTGGACACTCAACCAACTGAGCCACCCAGTTGACCCTCAACAGCTTATTTTTAAGTAACGTCTGTACCTAAAGTGGGGCTTGAACTCACGAACCCAAGGTCAAGAGTTGCATGCTCTAACCACTGAGACAGCCAGGCTCTCCTCCACTGAGTCATTTGTAACTCTGAACAAGCTAGTTTTGCCTTTGAAAATATGAACACAGGACAGACAAAAATCAATCTGAAGACATAACTGAAGGAAGGGATATGGCACTCTCAGATCATCTTATTCCCAGACAACAAATAATATTTTGGAAGATCTGACAACAAAAGTCACTCCTGGAACCTCTTGACAGGGGATGCCACCAGGTCTGGAGAGTGGAGGGAGATTTTCTCTCACTTCCCTATGGATCTAAAGTACTGTGTAAGCATTGGTACTATCTTGGCATATATGACACTAAGAGTCACTTCCTTGCACACTGGATCCCAGAGATGTCAGAACATATGGATTGGTCAAAACATCTTTGGATCCAGAAAACGACAGGGCACTGGGATCTCTGGTGTGGTATTTGACCCTGCCTTGAATCGCAGGAGATACCGCCGAGGGTTCCATGGCTTCTACTGGCACCATTATGCATATTTCTTAAAACAACAATGATGTCACATCTCAGGGTGAAAATGAGTCTATTAGATTCTTCAGAGATGTGGACAAGGAGGGTGTCTGAGCCAGCACGGGCTAGCAGAAAGAACTTGCAAACACAGACACTCATGGGTGATGGGGCAGGGATGGAGGTGAAGCTGCTTGGAGGTCTGATCCAAAGGTGTGGACATAGGCTCAGAGGCTGCTTTGGGTCACCGAGGACCGTCCTTACCTGTGCAGTAAGGAGAGAACACAGGAGAAGAGGTTACACCATGGTGGTCACAGTCCTACTGAGAACCCATGGCTGGAGCTGGGCTGTCCCAGGCATTTCTTATCTCCTTCAGTGGCCTCTGGGAGATGGGGTTGTACTTAGGGTTGCATTTTCTTTCTTGATAGTATCTTTGGGTGTACAAAAATAGTAACTTTTGAGAAGCCCAATTGATGATCACCACCCCCCCCCCTTTTTTTTGGTGTTTCTTATGATATCCTACGTGAAGAATCTCTTCCCAAGCTCAAAAATCATGGGGATTTCCCTCTTGCTTTCTTCTATAATCTTTATAGTTTTAGCTCTAAAATTTAGATCTTTGATCCATTTTACATCCATTTTTGTTTATAGTATGTGGTAAGGGTCTAACTTCATACTTTTGTGTGTGGATATCTAGTTGGTCCAGCACCATTGGTTGGAGTGACCTTTTTTTCAGACTACATTCTCTGAGAACCCTTTTGAAAATCAATTGACCATAGATGAATGATTTCTTTATGGCCTCTGGGATATGTTTAATTTATCTCTATGTCTGTCCATAGGCCGGTACCACATTGGTCTTGACTGTAGCTTCGTAAGTTAGTTTTGTGACTTTTGAAATCTAAAAAAAATTTTTTTTAATGTTTATATATTTTTGAGAGAGAGACAGATGGACACAGAGTGTGAGCTGAGGAGGAGCAGAAAGAGAGGGAGACACAGAATCCGAAGCAGGCTCCAGGCTCCGAGCTTTCAGCACAGAGCCCAATGCGGGGCTCAAACCACCAGCTGTGAGAACATGACCTGAGTAGAAGTTGGACGCCCAACCAACCGAGCCACCCAGGTGCCCCAGTGAGTTTTGAAATCTAGAGTTGTCAGTCCTGAAAATGTGTTCTTCTTCAGGATTTTTTGCATGTTCTGAGTCCCTGCAATTCCACAGAAATTTTAAGATCATCTTTTCTTAGAGTGCAAAATAGACATTTGGACATTTGATAGGGATTGCATGTAATCTACCAATTGCTACGGAGAGTATAGCTTCCTAACAATTGTAGTTCTTTATTTGTTTTGCAAGGTAAATACGATAAAATAATAAAACATTCATACTAACCATGTCTTTATCTACTTTTGTCTTAGTACAGAAAAACTATAAAGATAAATATGGGCCCATTAGTAAACTTGGGTTGTTCTTTATTTAAATATTTTATTATGTTTCTAGAAATTGTGAAATGTACTCATAAAGTTGCTAATATAAAGAATACTGGCATAGCAAACAGTTCACAGTTGCTTCCTATTTAATTTTCACTAGAAAACTGAGGTATCTAGAGTTAGGAATTCTAACAAATATAATTTAGACTACTAACAATAATAAGGAAAACGACTATGTGTTCCAGGAAAGTAAGACATGTGGTTTTGGGGGGAAAAAGTATGAAGAAGGGGAATACATTTTGTGTTGAAGGAGAAGAAAAGTAATTTTGTCCTAACATTGACTTTATGGATACAATGCAGCTTCTTGGAAGTATCAGCCTGCCACCTGCTTACAGAGTTCCCAACAACTCTTCCAGTGCGTCAAGCAGGACATTTTCTGGAAGGTTCAGGAAAGTTGGGATATACTGGGACCCTGAGCACAGAGAAATTACCCACTTCTGTAGGCGTTGCAGGCTAAGTCTGATGGCAGGTTTTTGGCACCAGTTTGGCTGGACTTTTGACCTGCAGGGGCTGCTAAATGTTCACCGTAGAGCTTTCTTATAAAAGTCCCAGCAAAGCAGGTTTTAAAGAGTGTATACGGTCAACAGTTATTTTGCTGTAGTTAGGTAAATAATAATCACACCAAGTTCTTTTTGAAACCACACTTATTTTGCAAACAAATGAATGTCCATTTGGCTGTAAGGAGTAAAAACAAGGGTGGTTGTAGAGGAAAAAAATGTTTTCGATAAACACATGGGTAAATACTTGATTCTAACCCTGTTCATTAAAACCTGGACTAGAACCTGATTTCCATAGCTTCTTACAAAGTCTGGCTATTAGTCTCAAACCTAACATTTTGACTTTTGTCCCACCAACTGAGCTGGACTAACACTGCCCTTTTCCCAGGATTCGTGCAAAGTAAATCTGAACAACTTCAGAGAAAGCTGATGTAACTCCACAGCAGCTCACACAGAGGCAGTCTTCATGTTCTTCCTCTCTTTCCCCTCACCATCTTCAGCCCCTGATTCCTTCCCGTCCTGAGGCCCCTGACCTTCCCCAACCCTCCACCTCTCATCCGGAGCCCCAAACCTGACTATGGCTCAGTCCACTGCCCCTGCCAAGTCACACCTTCTTGCTCCCCTGCTAATCCTTCCTTATCTGTGCACAACTGGGATGTCATTTCTGGGCATCGGGTCTGGGGTTCCCTATCAAACTCTACAGTACTCCAGCTCTAACCTCAAAGACCTCACCCCTCCTCAAGATCCTGGGACACAACCTTCCTTTACAACACGTTTAGGTTCTGTGTCCTCTCTCTTCTCCCAGACACTGTCAACTCCCTGAACATGGGGACCCTTCCTGTCACGTCCACATGGGTTCCACATCCCTAGAGTCATTTGTGGCACACACTAGGTGTTCAGGAAGTGCTATGGATGCACATTATCTGGGCAGCACTGTATCAACACTCAGACACACCTGGACTCTTTGTTCCTGGCTCTGTCCTGACCTGTCACAGACTCTGTCCCCAGGACAGCTGGCCCCTGACACCCAGGAATTTCTCCTCGGAAGGAGAATCTCCTACAATGTATTCCTGCCGAGGACAGGCTTGGGGACCTGAAGTTAACAGAACATGGATGATTTGGTAACCAAAGTTCCTTGAAATTGTTCTCAGACTACAGTTTACACCAAAAGAAGGAAGCAGCTGACTCGGCCAAGAGGGGAGGCTGCAAGAGGACCCCCGTTGCTGGGGAAACAGCAGATTTTTGTCTCACTTCCCCAAAGGACTGGGCATTGCATAAGCAATGAGTTTCTTGTCCCACACTGAGCCGTGATCATCAGCCTCGTCGTCTGCCTGGAGCCCAGTGATGGTCAAGGAGCCTGTGTTGCCAGACCCGGAGCCAGAGAACCGGTCTGGAACCCCCACAGGCCAAGTGTGCTCATGGAGAATGGCTTTAGGGGTCATTCCTGGGAGCTGTTGGTACCAAAACACACAATAACTGGCCCCAATGTTGGCTGGGCTTCCAGTGCAGGAAATGGTGAGTGGCCCAGGGACCTAGACACTGAAGATGGCTGAATCAGCACAGACTGGGCCAAGGACCCTGGAAGAAGAAGAGACAGAGAGGATGAGGCTGGGGTCTAGAGACAAGAGGAGGAAGCAGGGCCCCTTCCCCTGTCTCTGCATCCAGTCACCTGTGCAGCGAGCAAGTAAGATGAGGAGGAGAGAGAACCAGGCCATGATGGAAGTAATCACCTTTCCTGCCCTGTGTGACCCCACAGCTGAGCAGATCTTCCCTAACCCCTCCTTCCCCTCTTCATCCTCTGAGAGAGGGAGGGCCCATCCATGCATGAGACCCCCAGCTCTCTGACCCTTCACAGGCCCCGGTTGGTCCCTCATCCTGAGGAGGTCAGGGGTGGGCAGGGCAGGGGCTGTGTGGGGCCAGGGGGTGGGGAGGTCCCAGATGGGAGCCCTGAGCAGAAGGCAAAGGCAGTGCCAGGTGGCAGATCCCAAGAGTCAATAACCCTGACCCCTCAGAACCAGGCCCTGAGTGACCCCTAGTGTCCAGTCACAGACACACCATTGTGTGACATGGTGACCAGAGCCCATCAGAGAGACAGCTCCAGCCTCCCCACTGCTCCCTTGCTCGTTCATGGGTCAAGACTTAGCTGGTATCTCTGGGATACACTCCTTTGAGATCATGATCAAGTTCAGAACAGTGACAGGTCTCCATGGACAGGTGTTCCCTTCTGTCCAGGAGGCTGGCCGTTCCTCTTATGGGATTCCTCCCTGGTTTCCGGAACTCCCCTTCCACTCGTGTTCACACAGCCCTGAGGACTTGGGGAGCACTCCTTTCCGGGTTGTGTAGAAGCCCTCGTTTGTTCCTAGAAGGGTTAAGCCCTAAAAAACTCAGTCATCTGTCACCATTTCCACCAGCTTAGAAACAGTCCTCCCCACACTGTGGGCACGGATTCCCTCCTATTATCTGTTCTGCAAGCACATAGACCCAACTCTGCAAGAGCCCTGCCAAGTGAGGCTGTGTGTGGCATTGACCTCAGAGCACAAAGGGCAAACCTGCAGGGAGTTGTAGGAGGGAAGGAGTGACAGCTGCAGGTGTTCTGACAGGGATCTCCTTGCAGACTTTATGTGTTAATCACCTATTAGACAACTGTTGCCTTAAAATGAATGTGTGTCATTTTTTCCAAAAACTCAGCTCCGAAAGAGTGATTTAAACTCAGTGACAGTTTCAATGGGAAGGTACAGGTTCAATCGCAAGTGTGTTTCCCCGGGCCCATGTTTATTGCAGACAGAATATGATTTAAAATAGTGGTTGCCAAATGCATGAAAACATAATGGAAAATACGTGACATTTAGTTCTTGGTTGAATAGGGGCTAATACCTTGCTTAAATCACTTGATTCATTTTTGTTATTATTATTATTTTAATAACAATTCTGCATATTAGGGCTGGTCTAACAGGTAAAGTAGGAAAGCCCAACATGGTGCCCTGGGAAACACCATGAGGAGCCTGTTCCATTGAACTTCACACTGATCTCGCTGGTGGAATGAACAAACACAGAGTTTGCTGCATGGAACGATAAGGGGTCAGACTCCTCTCAGGATGGGTAAAGCAATAGTCACTGTGTCTTGTGTTCACCATGTTCAGGATAGAAAAATTGCCCAGTCAGCCACCGCTGATTAGAAGAATGATTCCACTAGCTAAGGCCAATTTGACCCAGAAAATTCTTTCAAAGATCCCATATTGACGCCAGCTGAGGTGGGGATAAGGGGCACTGTGTCTCTGAGGTCACAGGCCCTGTAGCCCTGACTTGAGACAGACATTTCAGCAGAGGCCTATCCTGGCTGGAAGCGTCACTGGAGTGTCTGGGGGTGACAGTCCAGCCCTGAGAGGATGCAGAGTGTGCCTCGGGTCCCTGTGGGCCTTGAGCTCCAAGGGAGCAACACTGAGGCTGCTGTCCCAGAATCAATGCGCTGATCAGCTTCAGGTGCTACCTGGAGCCCAGACATGGTTGGGGCTCAACCGCCCATGGGGACAGAGACTCACCCACGGATTCCTGAGCATCAGCCTCATCCTAGGAGAGCAGGTGTTCAAAGCAAGTCCTGCCCTGCTGATGGGACTCCAGTGACACTCGCTGTTACTGGGTTTCCTGCTCATGGGGATTCTGTTTCCTCGATTGTGACGCTGATGGATGCTGGGTGAGCACAGGTTGACAATGACTCCTGGGGAGACAGAGGAACCTGGAAAGTGTCAAGTCCAGGACACTATACACTAGCTCATGCTGGACAAAGCAGGAAAGAACATCCAATGGGAAGAAGACAGTGTCTTCAACAAATGGTGTGGAGTAAATTGGACAGCAACGTGCAGAAGAGCGACTGCACCACTTTCTTACACCATAATCAAAAATGAACTCAACATGGAAGAAAGACCCACGGGTGAGACAGGGAACCGTCAAAATCCAAGAGAAGCGCGCAGACAGCAAACTTTGACCTCGGCCATAGCAAATTCTTACTGGAACTGCAGGACACAAGGGTGGGCCTCCCCTCAATGAGCCACTGGGCATGAAGTTTTTTTATTTATTATTTTTTAAAAATGTTCGTGTGTTTATTTACTTTTGAGACAGAGAGCAACAGAGCATGAGTGGGGGAGGGGCAGAGAGAGAGGGAAACACAGAATCTGAAGCAGCTTCCAGCCTCTGAGCTGTCAGCACAAAGCCCCATGCAGGGCTCGATCCCACGAACAGGGAGACCATGACCCGAACAGATAGACAATGACTGAGCCACCCAGGCTCCCTGGGATGAAGATTATTTTGAGTTAAAAAGCAGTCAAGGTCCACACACACAGGAAAAGCTCTTCATGTCTCTTCAACTGACTAAAAAATTCAGTGCGAGCACCTGCTCTGGGAAGCCAGCTGGCACCACAGACAACTGCACGAGATATGGACATGGTGGGGGAGATCCTGGGGGGGGAGGGGCAGCCAGCAAGGCCTGTTTGGTCACAGTCCTCTGTGTCCCATCATTTCCCAGGGGCCCTGCACACATTGTTTTCCCAACATCTACTCTATTCTTCTTCAGTCTGTGATGTGCATTTCTTTGCATTGAATACTAGACCCCTACCTCCTTCCATGTAATTCAGAAAAACATAGATCTCATTTTGTCTGCATGTCTTTTGACTTTCTAGGTCTCTGTTGATTCCCATATGTTCTCTATTAAATTTCTTGTGTGTCACTTCAAACTCCTCAAGGACAGGTCTCACCATAGAGGACTCTCCCCTACAGGAGCCTCCACAGAAGCTTCTCAATAAAAGAGGCTCGGAGGCAAGGTCTGTGGACCCAGGGGTTTTGGTCTCACTTCCTTGTTATCTGAGACACTGTGAGTAACCAGAGCTGCTCCCACTGCCATGATATATAGCACAGTAATAGTCAGCTTCGTCCTCAGGCTGCGGCCCAGAGATGAGCAGAAGCCCTGCATTGGCCGAGGCATCTTTGGACCCAGAGAAGCGGCTGGGGACCCCAGGGCCCTGGTGCTTATTTGAGTCTGAGTAGAACCTCAGTAGATACTGGGGAGAGGTCCCTTGTTTCTGCTGGTACCAGTATATGTGGTAGCCGCCAACGTTGTAGCCACTGCTCAGGGTGCAGGTGAGTCTGGCTGTTGTTCCCGGAGATGCAGACAGGGAGGACGGCTGGGTCAGCACAGGCTGGGACAGGGAACCTGCAAACACAGACACTCGTCAGTGATAGAACCTGAAATGCAGGCAAAATGTCCCAGGATGCTGAACATGGCAAGCATCCTTTGAGATCCCCCTGTGTCCCTGAAGCCAGCCCCTACCTGTCCATTGAGACAGAAGCATGAGGAGTAGAAGAGTCCAAGCCATGGTGACATAGACCCTAGTACCCACACTGGGCTGGGCTGCCCCGGGCCTCCTTTTCTCCTCCACCCTCTGCCACAGGAGGAGCTGTCCATGCAAATGAAGTCCATCTAGTGACTGCCCAGCCCCTCCCTGAGCCCTGGTGCTTCAGCCCAGATGAAGGACACACCCTGGGGACGATGGAGGTTGGTTTCACCACTGGGGAGAACCCTGGGAAGAAGCACCTGCATGCACAACGCACAGGTCCCTGCTCGGGGGACCTTGCCACACCAGAAGGGACACACGTGCCGACTTCCCATGAGGGAGCCCCGAGCCCAGTCCCCAGGCCCAGGTTCTGAGCAGTTGTGAAGACAACACAGGGTACTCCCAAAGCGCCCCCTCTTGACTGACAGGCACATACTCACTGTGTCCAACAGCCCTGAGAGCCCAGCTGGCTTCCTCAGCTCCTTTTGTTCACACATCCTTGAGCTGAATCATGGCCAACGTGATCCCATAATACTGCCCTTGATGACTGCAGTGTTTTTCATGCTCAGAAGGAGTCCTGGTCTCTGTGAGTTGCAAACATTACCTCCCGTTAGTGGTAAGTTGTTGACATCTGGCAGAAGATACTGCAGACATCATTTCCCTGCACTGGTGTGCGAGGTAGCATCTGTAAACCTTGGGAATGTTTTTCGGCTCCTATGCATTGTAGCGATGGATGCCAACGAGTGTCCAATAAATTGGGTTTTGTTTTAATCTGCGATTTTTTAGCTCATTTATTGGCTAAGTGATTTATCAAGGAAAGGGAAAACAATGAATTTATCTTTGATGAAGTCCAATGTATCAGTTTTTTTATGGCTTGTGCTAATGGGGTCTTATCTAAACATGTTTATACAAACCTTAGAGCCTGATGACTTTTTCCATTTTTATGTTTACAACTGTATACTTTACAGTATGTCAATAAGCCTTTTAGTGAATTTTTTTATGAGGTCAGAGTTTTCGGTGAGATTCATTTCTCTCGATGGATATCCAGTGGTTCTGTGGACATTTGTTCAAAGGCCATCCTTCCTCCTCTGAAAGCCTTCTGCAACCTTGTCAATAAGGTTTTCTTATCCATAAGTATCCATAAGTATTTCTTATCCATGCTTTTGTGAGTTTGGTTCTGAGTTTTCTGTTCTGTTACATTGGCCACTGTGTCTACCTTCCATCCACACCACTCTGTCTTGTGATAGGAATTGAATTACACTTCTCTACAAGTTGGAAAGAATTGTCATCTCTACTATATTGACTCTTCTAATCCTTTTTTTTTAATTTTTTTTAAACGTTTATTTATTTTTGAGACAGAGAGAGACAGAGCATGAACGGAGAGAGGGAGACACAGCATCTGAAACAGGCTCCAGGCTCTGAGCTGTCAGCACAGAGCCCGACGCGGGGCTTGAACTCACGGACCGAGAGATCATGACCTGAGCCGAAGTCGGCCGCTTTACCGACTGAGCCACCCAGGCACCCCGACTCTTCTAATCCTTAAACACCACATATCCCTCCACGGTTTTGGATCCCCTTTGATCACATTTCCCAGCATTGTCGAGATTTCAGCATCCATGTCCTGTACATGTTTTGTTAAATATTCACCCAAATACTTCATCATGGAGTGGTTTGAAGTGTTATTCTTACATTGTTTTTCACAAGTTTATTGCTCATACAGACGCAACTAAATGATCTTTCTACATTGATCTTGTGCTCTGCTACCTTCCCGAAATTGCTTATTACCCTTTGAATTCATATATTTACATACATATTCATAGGTCCCTTTGTATTTTTCCCATATATCATCCTCTGGCCTGAGAATAGGGACAATTGGCTCTTGTTCTCCTTAGTCTGTATGCCTCTCATTGTTTGACTTGCCTTATGGTTTGGTCAGGCACATCCAGCCCTATGGCTAACAGCAGTGTTGAGACTGGACATGATGACCTTGGTTGCCACCCTGGGGGAAAAGCTTTCAGAGCTTTACTTCAGTGTGTGTTAGCTGTGGTGTTTCATCATTTTCTTTATCAAGCTGAGGATGTGCTCTTCTATTTTCATTCTCTGAGAAATGTTGTCTTTTTCATTCATTCATTCATTCATTCATTCAATCATTCTCATTCTTTGTCATGAATAGGTTTTGCATTGTGTGAAATGCTCTTTCTGTATTGATTGATAAGACCAGGTTTTTTTAAAATAATTTTTAAAATTCAGTGTATTCATTTATTTATTTAGAGAGAGAATGATAGCTTGAGCTGGGGAGGGGGAGAGAGAAGAGGAGAGAAAGGATCTCAAGCAGGTTCCATGTTGTCAGCGTGGAGCCCCATGGAGCATTGACCTCAGGAACCCTGAGATCATGACCTGAGCTGAAATCAAGAGTCCTATGCTTAACTGAGCCAAATTGGTGCCCCAGGGTTTTTTCTTATTTAGCCTGTTAATATTGGAGATTACATTGACTGATTTTTTAATATAAAACTGGCCTTGCATCCCCACAATACACCCCATTTCATCATTGTGTGTATTTCTTGTGATACATGTATATAACTGAATACTGTTTTTTTAATATTTTCTTTGAAATAGTTTTCTTGTTATTTGCGTGACATATTCCATTTTTTGTCTGTTTTGTACTAGGGTGCTATTGACACCAGCTACTGAATGACAATTTTAGAAAGAATGATTTCTGGGGCACCAGGGTGGCACAGCGTACTATTCATGATTTCTGCACACGTTATGGTCTCACGGTTCATGGCATCGAGCCCATCAGAGGGTTCTGTGCTGACAGTGCAGAGTCTGCTTGGGTTTCTCTCTCTCTTTCCCTCTTTCTTTCTTTCTCTCTCTCTCTCTCTGAAAAACAAACAAACTTAAAAGAAAAGAAAGAATTCTTACCTTAACCCAATTCAGCATATTGATCCACAAGCAAGGAATATCTATTCATTCATCCCAGTTTTCTCTAATTTCTCTTACGATGCTTTGTAGTTTTCCATATACAAGGCTTTCAATTTTTCCAAAATACTTCCTTAAGAATTGCATAATCATATCACTATAAATGGAACTGCTTTTATTTTTATATATTGATGGTTTATTGCCTCTATGTAGACTGCCATTTATCTCCTCATTCTGTTTTTGCAACCTGAAGCCCAGAATTGAAGCAATCAGACCCAAACCATCTGCGACTGAGCCCTAGAGCTGATTGGGAATCAACACCTTTTGTTCTCGGACATCTCCACTGAATATTTTTTTTACCTCTGAACAACAAAGTTTGCCTTTGAAAACATGAACACGGTGAGAATGGGTTGTCAGTGTAAAAATATAACTGAAGGAAAGGATATGACAGTGTCACATCATCTGTCTCTGAGACAACGGAGGGTCTGTTGAAGATCTGAGCACAGAAGTTACCCCCTGAGCCACCTGAAAGGTAACGTCACCAGACCCAGAGAGTGAAGGGAGATTTTGTCTCACTTCCCAATGGGACTGATGCACTACATAAGCATTAGCACTATCCTGGCATATGAGACAGTAATAGTCAGCTTCTCCTCATGCTGGAGTCCAGAGATATCAGAAAACCTGAACTGGTCAAAGCATCTTCAGATCTGGAAAATGATAGGAGGCCCAAGATCCCTGGAGTGCATCTGACTCTGATTTGAATCTCAGCAGAAACCAGGAATGGCTCTTTGCCTTCTGCCAGTGCCTATATATGGTGTCACTTCTCAGGGTGCAGATGTGGGTCAGCACAGGCTGGGAGAGGTTTGCTTCTTCCAAACACAGACACTCCTGTGTAATGGGGCAGGGATGGAGGTGAAGCTGCTTGGGGGTCTGATCCAAAGGGGTTGACAGAGGGGCAGGGGACTCCCCAGTTGTCCGAGAACCAGAAGGGAATGTGAGGGGACTACATGCAGCTGTATGTTCTGTCCATTTTCCTCCCGAGGGATGGACCCTGGAGATAGGAAACTACAGCAAGATCACTTCTAGTTTCCTCTGAAATCCTAACGTGGAGATGGAGGTCAGACCTGAAGAGCCAGAGGTAGAGACTGAGCGTCTGAGGGACACGGGAACAGATGGGAAAAGAGGAAGGAGGGTTTGGGGGGTGTTGGCAGGGAGAGTCTGCAGGATCTGGTCCAGATTCACAATAGCTGGTTCAGACAGAGGGCACTTTGACTAAGACTAGGGTTATTGTCCATATATCACCTGTGGGTACATCAGTAGTGACACAAAGCCCTTTAAGGACCACATGGTGACACTGATGTGTAGATGAATGTTTGCTGGGCAGCACGTTCAGGTGCAGACACAGTATTTATTCCTGCGCATCTTCTCCAGACTCCGTGGGGACGTGCGGTTGGCCTCTGTTATGTCAACTGACAGTGTCTTCCCGGGATGCCCAATTTTTTCTCACATTACATTCAAACATGAGCATTTCTATTTTCCCTGTTCAAGGAAAGATCTTTCTGCAGAAGAATCCCATCTGCATGTGTCTCCAGGTAAGTTTCATACTGAAAAGATGCTGGGAATCATGATCTTTGTGCGCAGGTATTTTCTCTCGCTTGCTCACTATCTGAGACGCTGTGAGCAATGAAAGCCGCTCCCACTGCCATGAGCTGTAGCACAGTAATAGTCAGCCTCATCCCCAGGCTGCGACCCAGAGAGGAGCAGAAGCCCTGCTTTGGCCAAGGCATCTTTGGATCCAGTGAAGAGGCTGGGAACCCTGGAGTCTTCTCCTTCAGAGTCTCCCCCTTAAAATTTCTTGCAGGATTTGTTTAGTGGTCACAAATTCCTTTAGTTTCTGTTTCCCTGTTAACTCTTTATCTCTCCTTACATTCTGAATGACAGCCTTCCTGGAGGAAAGATTCTTGGCTACATATTTTTCCCATTCAGCCCATTGAGTATATCCTGACACTCCTTTCTGGCCTTCCAAATTTCTGTGGACAGATCTGCTGCGACCTTGATCTGTCTTCCCTTAGAGGTTAAGGACCTTTTCCCCCATGCTTCTTTCACGACTCTTAGTTTTTCTGTGTATTTTGTGAATTTAGCTATGATATGCCTTGGTAATGGTCATTATTTGTTGAATCTAATTTGTGCTCTCTGTCCTTTTGGATTTTGATGTCTGTACCTTCCCTAGATTAAGGAACTTTTCAGCCATAATTTGCTCACATATATGTTCTCCCCCTTTTTCTCTCTCTTCATCTTCTGGGATACCCATGATATGAACGTATTCCTCTTAGTAAGTCCCTGAGTTCTCTAAATCCTGTATTGTGATCTTTTGCCTTTGTTTTTCTCTTTTTTTCGGCATCATTATTTTCCATAATTTTATCTTCCGTAACACTGATTGTGCTCTGTTTCATTCATCCTCACTGTCATGGCATCCATTCAAGATTGCATCTCAGTTACAGCATTTACATCTTGGGCTTGACTAGATTTTAGTTCTTTTGTCTCTGCATAAAGGGATTCTCAGGGGTCTACTTTTTTTTTCAATCTCAGCTAGAATTCTTATAATCATGGTTTTAAATTCTAATTTAGATATCTTACTTATATCTGTGTTGATTATATCCCTGCACATCATTTCTCCTTTTACATTCTTTTGGGGTGAATTTCTCCATCTTGTCACTTTGGGGAAAAAATAATAATAAATTAAAATTAAAAATTAAAATTAAACAAATGTTTAAAAATAAGCAAAGAAAGGAAGCTGGATGCTAGATGTGTCTTGGTCTGCTTGAGGAGAGATCTTTGATGGAAAAGAGAAAAAAGAGAAAAGAAAAACAGTTTACAAATTTACAATATTTTTTAAAAAATAAAATTATACAAAATGAAGAAAATAAAACAGAGTAAAAAGTTTTGCTCTTTTTTTATCCAAGAAAGAAAAGAAATAAAAACAACAACAAAAACTGGAGCAAACAAAAGAACAAACGAACAAGCAAACAAAATGAAATTGAAAGAAGCTAGATCCAGTTTCTCCTAGAGCTGAAACTTTGTAGCACAATATGGTCCCCAGATTCAGCGCGTGGAAGGGGTTTGCCTTGTTCTGGGGGATGTGCCCAGAGGTTGCAGATGGATAGGGCTCTGTGTAATGGCTCCATTCTCCATTTGGTGGTGCTACTTCGCTCACTGGGGTGGGTAAGTGTGGGTCTGCTACAGGCTAAAATGGCTGCATCCTGCTCTCTAGTCTCCTGAGCAGAAAAATGTCACACCCTCTTGGATGCGCACCCTGTCACCTCTCCTTTGTCTCAGGCTTCTGTGCATTCCCCACCTTTACACTGTCTGTGTTTATTTATTTATTTTGAGAGAGAGAGACAGAGTGTGAGCGGGGGAAGGGCAGAGAGAGAGATGGAGACACAGAATTGGAAGCAGGTACCAGGCTCTCAGCTGTCAGTACAGAGCCCGATATGGGATCGAACCCATGAACCATGAGATCATCACCTGAGCCAACGTGGGAATGCTTAACCAACTGAGCCATCTAGTTCCCCAGAGCTTAGGTCTTCAAAGCATTTAGAGCACTCAGCACTTCAAGAACACACATGTGTTAGTATAAATTGGTCGCGGAATAAATTAGATTGATACTAGGTAATCTGTCAATCTCAGGAAAACTTCCATGAAACAAGGTATACTGTAAAGCACCCCTCAGTTCCCAACCCCGTGCCACATCCCTCCTAGGGATTAGTGTGGCTGCAAGAAACCAAGGCCTAGCCAGAATAAACGAATAATAATAATAATAATTATTATTATTATTATTATAAACAGATGTGGATTTCTCTTTCATCTTGTATGACCTTAATATCTTGGCTTTATGACTAGTGAGCATATTCTGCCTGGTGTTCACAATCTGGAAAATGTACCTGTTTGGGTGCAACTCTTTGGCCAACCAAACAGACTGGAGAACATTCTCCCTCTGTCTGTCTATGCCTCTGTCTCTCTCTTGGTCCAGATGGGCCTGCTGTTGGGGGAGTTAGTCATGAGAGTTTCCAGACCCTAGGAAACATTTGTCACCTCAACCTTCAAGTTTGTTTGTGCTGGAAAGTCTATTCCAGGAGCACCAGCCCAGTGTCCCAGTTTAGTGGGCCTGTGGCACCGTTGTGTCATAACTACCCGTGAGACTGGGGATGCCATTTTCACTACAGCCTCCTTACCACCTGTGCAACAAAGGTTTTTGCTTTCTTAGACTAATTTAGGAGTAAACTTTGGATTGTTGGGCAACCCAATCAGGTGTAGGCCAGCAGCATGGTAGGTGAAAGAATTCACCCAAGCAGAGCAAAGGAGATAGAAGTTTAGGGAATACACTGTAAGGGAGCAGCAGGCAGGACAGCAAAGCAGAGATGGTCTCCCAGGAGGCAGTGGTGGGGGCTGTGGTCAAGAGTGGAAGGTAAGGAGGTGTGAAATATTTGGCTTTTTTTTTTTTTTTTCCTTTTTTGGTACCTGTGTCTGGGTAGGAGTCAGCTAGGGCTTATAGATATTTTGAGGTGACTTGTCTAACGGGCCTGTTTGCATCCAGCCCACTTGTAACTGTGGGACCTTCTACCATACTCAGGTGACCATTGCTCAAGCCTGTCGCCTAAAACTGGCGTCTATGTTCCCGCTTGCTAGATCAACAATGACAAATCATTGCCATTTGGGCAGAGGTCTCATCTTCAGTAGCGGCTCATGTTGAACAGTGGGGGTGTGCTGTCCATACATAAACTTGTCTGTCCGTCTGGGGTTCTGTACAGTTATAGACCAGAGCATGGTATTATACTAACATGCTGACAGGTGATTTGAGTGAAATTCCTTGGTGGCCTGGTCCATGGGATTTAGGAGGAGCGGATCCTCTGGTGCTCCGGGCTAGAATCCTTGTTGAACCATCATTCGTATATGGAATTGTTGCATTCTGGAGGACACAAAGTTCAAAAGTGGATTAAATTGGCGGGGGGAGGGGGCAACAATTAGGCATATGAGTATTGAAGCCAGAGGTCCTAAGAGAGAATGAAGGCAGAGTAGCCATGACCAGGTTTCTTTCCAGGAAAACCATCCTTATGTTGCCCAGTGCCAGGGGGAGGAAGGTCGTTCAATCAAACCGTAGACTTTTTTTTATGTTCCCTGATTGACCCTTTAGCAAGACACAGATACCCTTTGGGCTTCAGCTACGAGATCTAAACTCAGTCATTTCTGCAAACCGAATGTGACTAAAACCTCCAACTGGGTTTGTATAATCATAAAGGGTCTACCTATTGTAGACCCTGGGGCATGTGTACTGGGCTCTATTCCCTCACCAGTGTGCACTCCTAGGATGCCTGTGCTGTCTCAGGCAATAGCACTGTGTCACTCCTTCCTCCTCAAAGACAGGTGTTCCCACAGTGGAGTGTCCCATACACAAGCCTCCACTGAAGCTTCTCAATAAAAGAGATGCAGGGGTTTTTGTCTCACTTCCTGCTTATCTGATTCACTGTGAGTAACGATAGCTGCTCCCACTGCCATGATATATAGCACAGTAATAGTCAGCCTCGTCCTCAGGTTGCAGCCCAGAGATGAGCAGAAACCCTGCATTGGCCGAGGCATCTTTGGACCCAGAGAAGCGGCTGGGGACCCCAGGTCCCAACTGTGTACTGGAGTAGTGGTACAGGAGATACCGGGGAGGGCTCCCTGGATTCTGTTGGTACCAGTATATGTTATAGCTTCCAATATTGATGTCCCTGCTCAGGGTGCAGGTGAGTCTGGCTGTGGCTCCCAGAGATGCAGAGAGGGAGGCTGGCTGAGTCACAACAGGCTGGGACAGGGAACCTGCAAACACAGACACAGCAGATGGAAGAGAAGGGACAGGGTACATGAGATTAGGGAGCTGAGCCACAGGGATTTGACTCTGGCTGTGGGCCCACCCTGGTGCCCTGCATTCTGTCCCTACCTGTGCAGTGATAGAGGAGCACGAGGAGGACGGGGATCCAGGTCATGGTGACACACCCCCTTCTTAGGCCCAGAGCTAGGGTTTGTCTGCCCCGGGCTTCTCTTATCCCCTGTGCACAGGCCTCAGAGAGGAGGAGCTGCTCGTGCAAATGGGACCCACCCCTGCCTCTTCTCCATGTGCACACACAGGGTCTGTGGCCCTTGGACACGGAGACTTCCTGATGCACTGCGTTCCCCCTGGGTGGGCCAGGAGGCAGCAGCTGCGGGGATCACACACAGGCCAAAGTCCAGGGGATTCCACCAGGCCCTGATGGGACACACCTGCCCTGTCCCCACAGGAAACACGGGGGCCCAGACCTGGGGCCTCCTGTCAGTGCAGGACTGCCAGCTGGATCCTCCGTCCTGCAGAAACCCTTAGACATGATCTCACAGCAACCCCTGCTGCTCTCCGGGCAAACGTCTCATTCTTTCCACTTTCTCATTCTTTCCCACTGCTCCCAATGCTCTCCTTTACCTGCGTCCCTGATGTTTGTGCTTCCGCCACGTGAGACAGACCCTTCAGAGAAGGATGGAGGTGCAGTCCTGGTGTTCTCTCCCTGAACCGGGTTTTTCCTTGGGCAGGGCTATTGTGGGAAGAACAGGAGCAATCTTGACCCAGGACAGTCTAGGAATCCCGGTGGAGCTGATGACAAGATGCAGGGAACAGAGAGCAGGGGATCTGCCCCCACAGGGGGCTCCTAGGGGGCAGGCTGACTCTGGGTGATGAGTGAACAGGAACTTGGTGAGCGGTCACAAACCTTCACAGAGAAGAACACAGATTATGGAAATTTGTGCCTTTCTTGAGCATGGCAGAAAGGACTCCACAAACTCTGATGAGGCTGCTGAGGGTATGGGGACTGAGCAGGGCCCGGGAGTCCAGTAGGACCACTGTGGGGCCATCCTGCAACCTCCCATCTCTGTGCTGGGAGTCTTTTCATTCCAGCTGGGCTTCTCCTGGTCAGTGCTGCTCATTAGAGATTTAGTTCTGCAGGAAGTTCTAAGACAGATTTTGGGGCAAGGAGAAGTAGAAGGCAACCCCGGGGGATGGTTGGAGGAAGATGACAGCAGAGAAAACAGGAAGGGTAAATTGGGTTGTGTCCCCAAGTGGAACAGAGGGAGGTAACTGAATGGACCCCAAGATGTGGGAGAGGGAGGGATGGTCCAGAGAGTTAGGTGGCTAGAGGGTGATGACCACAGAGACAGGAATGCCTTGACTGACACAGGGGAAGTCAGGTGGGAGAGCAGATGGAGGGCAGATGATGGGTCTGTTGTCCCCGTGTCAAACTGAGACCACGGTGTGACATGTTGAGAGGCCTGGAAACATCACAGACAACCAGGGCTGCAGCGACGCCTTCTGTCCCCCATAGGAAGGATGTGGGTGTTACAGTATTTGCCTGACTGACGGCTGGGCCTGCATAACTTATTCAGTTGGTCTCCATCAGCAGATTAGTGAATGACAACATGGCTCTTAATGTCATTTGAATAAGCATCTCACAGGGAGCAGGTTGCTGAGGTTGCTGACTCTGACCATTTGTTGATATATTTAGGTGCTGAACCCCCTCCCCTTCATTATATGTGCAGATATAGAAAGGAAGCCCAGTCTTGGGGTCACACTGGTGAGATGGACACACACTGGGAGAGATGGGATGGGCACATCGGGATGAACCACTGCACAGCAGAATCAGGCTAGGGAGCCTCCCTTCCCATGGTGGTGTTGACCATCCTCCCCCTCGCTTGCTCCCCTGCTGCTCAGGGCTGAGACATTCTGAGCCCTAGTTGCACGTCTCCATAGATTGAGATCACTGTGGAATGCCACTACCCGGAGACAGCATACAGTGCTAATCTGCCTCATCCTCAAGCTGGCCCCTGTGATGGTGAGGATGGCTTTGTTCCTGGAGATGGACCTGGAAAAGTGATCAAGGACCCGAGACAGGTGATTGTTTATGGAAGATAAGGGGTGGACACCCCTGCCTGGAGTCTGTTGTTACCAGCCAGGGAAGTTACTGATAGATACTGACCCAGAGCTAGTCACAGGTGAGTGTCACCATGCCTCCTGCAGACACTGACTGTGATGGCTCTTGGATAACCACAGTATGAGAATTGGTTCCTAAAACCAAAAGCAGGCACATGTGTTATTATGAGAGGCAAGGGTCACCCTGAAACCTTGATTTTATGTGCCCTCCAAGAAAGCAGGGTCTCTTCCCCTGACCTGAGCCATAAGCAAGGAACCTGAGAAGAAGCACCATCCAGGCCATGGTGGGGATCCTCACAGGTCTTGCCTCCTCAGGTTCTTGGGTTGGGTTGGGGTCTCCTCTGGGCCTTTTCATGCCTGCAGACCTATGAGGAGGAGAGGTGCTTCATGCAAATTAACTTCCTCTCTTTTACTGCCCCTTGGTCACCCTGATGTCCCTTGGGGGAGACCTTGAAAGAGGCATATATTGGGACTACACAGAATCAATGACTGCAGGGAGCCTGGGACACTGAGTGACAGGGTGACATCTTGCCCCGAGTCATCTCCTCCACGTCCCTGGTGGCCTCAGTCCCAAGTTTCTTCCCTGGAAAGGCAGACTGAGGGCATGCATCTGCTTCTCACATCCTGGCCATGCTTCTAGTTCATTCCACATGTACCCCATCCCTGGGAATATTTTCTGCACTCCCCAGTGTAATGGCCTCTTGTCTCTTTGGAGAAACTTAGTGGTCAGTCCTCCAGGAGTGAGTCCACTGGAAATTTCAAAGCCCGCGCTGGGTATGAACAAACAGGGTCTCTTCTGACTCAGTCCTAGTCCCTGTCTCCTGATAGCCACGGGGCAGAAGACCAGAGGTGGGGGAGTCTACACCAGAGGCACCCCAGGCTGTGGAAGTCACCCTCATTTGCTCTTGGAAGCCATCTATTATCTGAAGTAGCAACAATGTAACTGCTGGTTTTGAGGGGAAGATAATCATATCACCATTAAATTATGAGATTTCTCCAAACATTAGGGAAAAAAAGAATCTGAACGAAAATGGCACTGTCTGAAAACATTGTGTAACCATCCCGAGGAATTATAAAATACCCTTGCCTTGTGTAGTCGCTCTGCAGCAGAAAGAACCAAAAGGGTGGCCGCGGAAATGGAAAAACATACAATTTCTGGAGAAAAGGTGGAAGAAAAGCCACAAAGTTGGACTTCATCCCACTGTGGAATAAGAATGTGATCCAATGCTCATTTCTGAATGCTTAGTAGATTGTTTCGTGATATGTATACGGCCATTGCTTTCTTTGTCATCAACTGTGTTCAGAGACTTAACTCACATCAGACGTAAAGATTTATAGTAAATTCGGGGCACCTGGGTGTCTCAGTCCATTAAGCATCTGACTTTCGATTTCAGCTCAGGTCGTGATCGCACAGTTTCTGAGTTCAAGCCCTGCATCGGACTTTCTGCTATCAATGCCAAGCCTGCTTCTGTTCCTCTGTTTCCCTATCCCTCTGCACCCCCTCAAAAATAAATAAATGTCAAAAAAGATTCATATTAAATCCAATTCTATTAGCCAAAATTATTCTTGAGACAGTGGTTAATGTGTAATTATATGCATCAGATTTCAAGATGAAGAAGAAGACCTAAAACTTAAGAGAAAAGTTATCAATTCACATCCGTCACTACAAAATGCTGAAGCACATGAGAAGTCACAGAATAATCTGAATCTTATCTGTGACTATTGCAGATAATGGAAGCTGTGTGTATTATGTATTTCATCCAGAATTCCGATATCCAGTGTTTTCCACAACAAAAGTGACCTTAAAATGTCCATACTACCCAAAACAATCTATAGATTGAAGGCTTCCTATGAAAATTCCTATGATATTTTTCACAGAAATAGAAAAAAAAGTCCTGACTTTTGTATAGAGGCAGAAAAAGACCTAAAATTGCCCAAGCTTTCTTGAGAAAGAAGAATAAATATCTGGAGGCACCATACTTCCTGCTTAAATTTATAACAAAGTTCTAGGAATACAAACAGTATGAAACTGGCCTAGAAAGCCACACATAGATAGATGCCACAGAATACAAAGACCAGAAGGTAATGCAAGTTCCCCTTGACCACCAGGGAGCAAGTACACTGAAAACAGGGCCTTTGCAAGGTTCCTAGAGGAGAAGTGACACGGAGTTTGGAGGGGATTCAGATAGGCATATGCATGAATCATACAGCAGGTGACCCAATCGAGATCCTAAGGTTCTCACTGGTGTTCCTGACACACTCTGGGAGAGAAAGCTGGTATTCTTGGACACCTTGCAATGGGACACGTTGGTACGCATGCCGTGGTGGTCAGCATGCATCCACATGGTCAATCTGGGGTAAGAAGCCCAGCCTAAAGACTGTCTCAGCCGCATCAGGCCACATCTGCCAAGAGCCCCCATGGGAGCTGCCCTCTGCCCTCTGCTGCTTCCTGCATTGGCATGGGTTCCTGGGGCCTGGCTCCTCTGCCATTCCAGATTACCCATTCCCCTGTTGGGTGCTCGGGATGATGAAAAAGCTCTGGAAATGGATAGTTGTGGTGGTTACAAAACATTGTGAGTATACTCAGTATCTCTGAATTGCACAATACAGAGTGATTAAAATAATAAATCTTGTTGTGTTTATTCTCATCACTATAAATTATCAGTTCAAAATCAAATTATATGTAAGAAGCTGTACTTATACAAATATCTTTCTTGTCCTGGTATGTGTTACCCTATTCTAATTCATCGTCATCAGTAAAACTTGACAGTAATGTTTAAAATTATTTTTCTTGTAAATTCCACATATAAATGAGATCATATAGCATTTGTCTTTCTCTGTAGGGCTTATTCCTCCTAGGGTAATATCTGGCAGGTTCGTCCATGTTGTCACAGATGGAGGAACTTCCTTCGGGAAAGACACAGGGCTGGATTTCTTTGTGCACAGATAGGGGACATCCTGCCCTGTCGCCCCACAGCCTCCCTGCTGCTTGGATCACTGATGAGCCCTGATGTCACAGGAGAAGAGAGGAGGACAGAGTCAGGGCCTGGGAGTTCAGGAAACCAGCCACAGGGGTACCCAAAGTCCCTGATGGTGTCCGCTTTGGTAAATTCACATCTGTGGGATCTACTTCCCACCTTGCCAAGAGCAGAACCAGCATTTTGTAGCAATGAAGGAGCGCTGCATGTCACCTTCACAAGCACTACTGAGAGTTTTGTTGACACCTAAAGTTTCTCCCCTGGCTAATCACCCTCCCCTGACGTCACAATTTAAGGGGCAAGTAGCTGGCCTGGTTGCCCAGCCAGCTCTGTGCCTGCTATTTCTTCTGTCCTGAGACCTCCCTCGGCACCAATCTTATTTAGTACATCCTACCTGGAACACACAGCTGTTCAGCCAGCTCTGAGCACAGGAACCTGGAGGGAAGGGAGCCTCTGCCCCAACCCCTGGAGGAACAGAGTCTACATTCTGGAGGACTGTCCACCTGATGCGATGGTCAAGACTCTGATCAGAAAACTAAGACAGTGGATGTGCCTTTGTAAAGAGAAAAAGGGCCAGCTCAACATTCTCTGAGTTTTACACTTTAACCACCAGACAAAATGTCGGCATTGTCATGGGTTTCTTTGATGCCTGTTTGTTTGTTGGCTTGTTTGTTTTCCTGACAGTACAAAGAAGTTGAATAGGACACTGGGAGGAGGAAGTGTATTGTGACCTAGAAGCTACTTCCAAAGACAGTCAGTGTGCATTCAAGTTATTTTCAACTGGAAGAGAGTCAGAGTGCAGGGATCTGAGCAGGCTGAGATATTTGTCCCACATCCCCATGTGTCTGTGTCACTGTGACCAGCACTACTGTGCCTGATTACACAGTAATAGTCAGCCTCGTCCTCAGGCTGCAGCCCAGAGATGAGCAGAAGTCCTGCATTGGCCGAGGCATCTTTGGATCCAGAGAAGCGGCTGGGGACCCCAGGTCCCAACTGTGTACTGGAGTCTGAGTAGTAGTACAGGAGATACCGGGGAGGGCTCCCTGGATTCTGTTGGTACCAGTATATGTAGTAGCTTCCAACACTGATGTCCCCGCTCAGGGTGCAGGTGAGTCTGGCTGTGGCTCCCAGAGATGCAGAGAGGGCGGCTGGCTGAGTCACAACAGGCTGGGACAGGGAACCTGCAAACACAGACACAGCAGACGGAAGACAAGAGACAGGGTACATGAGATTAGGGAGCTGAGCCACAGGGATTTGACTCTGGCTGTGGGCCCACCCTGGTGCCCTGGATCCTATCCCTACCTGCGCAGTGATAGAGGAGCACGAGGAGGACGGGGATCCAGGCCATGGTGATACACCCCCTTCTTAGGCCGCAGAGCTGGGGCTGGACTGCCCCTGCCCTGTCTTATCCCCTGTCCACAGGGTCACAAGGAGGGGCTGCTCATGCAAATGAGACCCACACCCACCTCTTCTCCATGTGCACACACAGGGTCTGTGGCCCTTGGACACGGAGACTTCCTGATGTGCTGCGTTCCCCCAGGGTGGGCCTGGAAGCAGCAGCTGTGGGGACCACACACAACCCCAGGTCCAGGGACTCCTCCAGGTACTGAGCAGACACACCTGCCCTGGCCCCACTGGAGGCTAGGGGCCCAGTCCTTGCTTTCTGTCAGTGGAAGACTGCCCAGCTGGATGCCCCTGTCCTGCAGAAACCCCCAGACACAGTGTCACAGTGCCGCCTGCTGGTCTCTGGGTGAACCTCTCCTTTCCTACCTCTGGCTTCCCTGATGCCTGTGTTTCCCATAACCTGAGAATGACCCTCCTGGGAAAGAGATAGGTCCTGTTGTGCTGTCACTGATCAGGTTTCCCCTGTGAAGGGGGGGGGGGGCGCTTCTAACGGGAGGGACACATGCAGTCCTGACCCAACAGAGCCTGTGAATCTTGATATTGGCTCAGGTCATGGTCTCGGAGTCCTGGGATCCAGACCCAAATTGGACTCTGCACTGAGCAGGGGGTTGCTTGGGACTCTCTCTCCCTCCCTCCCTCTTTCTCTCTCTCTCTCTCTCTCTCTCTGCCACCCCCTCTCAGAAAGAAATAAATAGGGGCTCCTGGCTGGCTCAGTGGGTTAAGTGTCAGACTTTGGCTCAGGTTATGACCTCACAGTTCCTGAGTTGGAGTCCTACTGAGGGCTCTGTGCTGACCACTCAAAGCCTAGAGCCTGCTTCGGATTCTGTGTCTCCCGCTCTCTGCCTCTTCCTCACTCTGTCTCTCAAAAATGAATAAACGCTTAAAAAATATGTAATTAAAAAATGAAAATAAATAAATAAAGTTTAAAAATCTAAATGTAGAAGAGAAGGTTGTACTAAGATTTTGGAAAAGGAATCCGGAATGGAATTTGATACGTGGTTAGTACTGGTTAAAATTCAGAACATTCAAGTGAATAAGTGAATTTTAATGTCAAAATACATGGATGTAAAATTAAAATTGTTTTCACTTGTTTAAAAGGACTAAACGGTCTTGAACTCTTGGTCTGCTATTACCAAAAAATGATAAACAAACAATTTTATTCACTTTTGACATTATCTGCCTAGAAAACAAGCACTGTGTTTTGCCAAAATATTTCCTATGCTTATCAGGACTTTGGTTCATTGAACAAAAGTTGTGTTTGTTTTTGTCCATTTTACAATTTGTATTAAATGATGCATTTGAAATAATGTCATTTAACAGAAAAATTGCCAGAATATAAAGAGCTCTCACATTCCCTTGACCAGATTGCCCAATTAACGTGTTTCCACATTTGCTCTCCCCCCCCCCACCATCACATTACACACACTTGCACTCGTACATTCATTATCCTTTAGCAATATCATAATTTAAACTCAGGAACTGCTTTATAATTTGATCCAATCTTTAACCATCATTTTTGTTTGTTTCCATAGAAGTGCCTCCTAATACCTGATTTCTGGAAGCACAGGCCTTACTTGCAGAACGCACTCGCATCACCCCCTCCTGAAATGAGTTTAACTAAACTGGCCTGTTGTCGGGGAAGGTTCAAGAAACTGAGCAATCTACCAGCCCAACCTTTAACATGTGCAATCTCAGGGAAGTTTCAGAGGAGGAGGAAATTGGCCAGGAATAGGCTGCCCCAACATGGGTTTTGCCCCAAGATGGGTCATTTTGGCATGAACATTATTTCAAGTTAAAAGCAAATAAAACTCAGCATATTTAGGAAAAGTTCTATACCTTCCCTCAAACTTCCCGCTTTTATCAGGAAGAGAACTATCAACTCATGTTCCTCTTTACCTATGACATGTACCTCAATGGTAGGGTGGGGTGCCTAAGTGGCTCATTTAGTTCAGTGGGCTACTCTTGATTCCAGATAAAGTCATGATCTTGCTGTTGATGAGATTGAGCCCCACAGTGGGCTCGGCACTGACAGTGTGGAGCCTGCTTGAGATTCTCTCTCTCTCCCTCTTTCTCTGCCCTCTCCTTCTCTCTCTCTCTCTCTTAAAATAAATAAATAAGCTTTTAAAAACTTAATATAAATAAATAGATGATAGACAATAGACAGATAGATGATAGATAGATTGATGATAGATAGATAGATAGATAGATAGATAGATGATAGATACATAGCTAGATAGATAGATAGATAGATAAGATAGAGAGATGCAGAGATAGAGAGATAGATGAGATGGATAGAAGAGATAGATAGATGAGATAGATAGATAGATAGACAGATAGATAGATAGAGGAGCAATCTATCTTTGTTTTCCCGACATCTCCTCTGGCCTTCCTGTGAAAAATGGTCTTTCTCCTCTTTGAAACTGAGACCCCTACCTCCTTTATTCATATAAGTGTCATGTTGCCTGTCTTTGGAATCTTCCGTGTCTTTGTGGATTCCCTTTATGTAGGCTATTAAATTTCATTTTCTCCAGCTAATTTGCCAAATGTAAATGTGATTCATATTCCAGCTAGAGGGACCCTGAAGAACTCAGGAAATACTCTCCCCCCCCCCCCAACAATAGGCCCACATGAAGTTTCATGAAGGGTCAGACAAGAGTAAGCAAACATGTGAATTCCTAGGACTCCTGATGTACAGTTCCCTATGTCAGGGGCTGATCCCATTTCCTGGAAACATGAGGTAGAAGTCCTCCTGCATCAGAGATAGGTTCCCACACTGTTCCAGCTGATGGAGCACCCCCCCCAACACACAAAGTTCCCAAGCCCCCTACCAGGTTCCCCTCCTTCAAATCCCTATCCTCAGTCCCTGCTTCTTCCAAGTCATGAGGACCCTGACTTTCATCCCCACTCAATCCCTTGTCCAGAACTCGTAGTCTGACTGGGACAGACTCCACAGCCCTTGCTGGGTCACAGCTTCATGCTCCCCTCCTGTCCCTTTATCATCTATGCGGAACTAGGATGTCATTACCAAACATCAGGTTCTGGGGTTCCCTGTTCACCCCTCCAATGCTCCAGCTCCACTGCACCGACCTCAACCCTCCTCATGCTACTGGGACATATCTTTCCTTCAAGACATGTTTAACTTCTGTGTCCTCTCTTCCCCCAGACACTGTCAGCTCCCTGAGCATGGGGACCCTTCCTGTCATGTCCAGATGTGTCCCACATCCTAGACTCATGTGTAACATATATTAGGTGTTCAGTAAGTGGTGTGGATGCACAATATCTGGACAGTGCTCTACCCTCAGTTAGACATAGGTGGATGCTGTGTCTCTGGTTCTATCCTGATCTGTCACAGACTCTGTCTTCAGGGCAGCCTGCGCCCGGCACCCTGGAATCTCTACTTAATATGAGAAAATCCTACAATGTTTCCCCACCAGGAATAGGATTGAGGGGGCTGAATTTAAGAGAATGTGGGTGATTTTGTAGCCAAACTTTCCTGAGATTGGTCTCAAACCACAGTTTATCTTTTTTATTTATTTTCGTGATTTTGGCTTTATTTAATTTTTTAAATTTTTTTCATTTAAATTTTAGGTAGTTAAGATACAATGCAATATTGGTTTCAGGAGTAGAATTCATTGATTTCATTACTTACATACAACACCCAGTGCTCATCACAAGTGCCCTCCTTAATACCCATCACACATCTAGCCCATCTCCTACCTACTTCCCTCTGTCAGCTCCTACTTTGTTCTCTATCATGGAGAGGTTGGTTTCCCTCTCTTCTATTCACCCCCTTCCCCACATGTCCATCTGTTTTGTTTCTTAAATTCCAGATACGAGTGAAATCATGCAGTATTTTTCTTTCCCTGATTCACTTATTTCACTCAGCATGAAACATTCTAGCTCCATCCATGTCATTGCAAATGAAAAGATTTCATTTTTTTTTGATGGATGAGTAATATTCCTTTGCAGATACAGACCGCGTCCTTATCCATTTATCAGGTGATGGACATTTGAGCTCTCTCTGTAGTTTGGCTATTGTTAATAAAGCTACTATAAACATTGGGGTGCATGTACCCCTTTCAACCTATACTTTTGTATCTTTTGGGTAAAGAATTAATAGTACAATTGCTGGATCATAGGGTATTTCTATTTTTAGTTCCTTGAGGAATATCCATACTCTTCTCTAGAGTGACTACACCAGTTTGCATTCCCATAAACAATGCAAGAGGGTCCCCTTTCTCTGCATCCTTGACAACACCTGTTGTTCCTTGTGTTGTTAATTGTAGCCATTCTGACAGGTGTGAGGTGGATTCTCATGTGGTTTTCATTTTTATTTCCCTGAGGACGAGTGATGTTGAGTATCTGTTAGCCATCTGGATGACTTCTTTGTAAAAGTGTCTATTCGTGTCTTCTGCCCATTTCTTAAAAGGGTTATTTGTTTTTGGGGTGTTGAGGTTGAAATATTCTTTATGGATTTTGGATACTAACCTATTATCAGATATGTTTTTTGCATATACCTTCTCCCATTCTCTAGGCTGCCTTTTCATTTTGTTGTTTCCTTTGCTGTGCAGAAGCGTTTTGTCTTGATGAAGTCCCAGTAATTCATGTTTGCGTGTGCTTTCTTGCCTTCAGCAATGTGTCTCATAAGAAGTTTCTCCAGCCAAGGTCAAAGAGTTTAGGCCTGTGTTCTCTTCTCTGATTTTGATGGTTTCCTGTCTCACATATAGTCTTCCATACATTTTGGATTTATTGTTGTGTATGGTGCAAGAAAGAGGTCCAGTTTCATTCTTCTGCATGTTGCCATTCAGTTCTGCTGGACCCCTGACCTGAGGAGGAGGGGTCTGATGGGGACACAGTCAACAGCCTCTGCCTGGTCCCCTCCTCACGCTCCCCTCTGGCTCCTTGATCATCTATGCAGCACTGAGACATCATCACAGCACATCAGGTTCTGGGGTTTCCTGTCAACCCCTCCAATGTTCCAGGTTCACCTAACTGCCTCACCCTTGTTGACTCTCCAGAAACATCTTATTTGTGTTGCTATTCATACTTCTTTGTCCTCTTTCTCTCCCAGGAC